>NW_027397627.1:3585-3857 GCF_003265705.2 Callorhinus ursinus
CCCTCTCTTGCTGTGTCTCTCTCTGTCAAATAAATAAATAAAATCTTAAAAAAAAAATAAAGCATGAAATAAAGCAACATGTTGTATAAAGGCGTTAAAGTGTATCGCAGAGTATATAAACATATGTAGTAATAATATACACGAAATTAGAGATAGTGTTGGTAGAAAGATGAATGTGACTCAGGAGGGACGTGTGCAGTTGATTACCTATTTAATGTAATGTTTTACTATTTTTTTAGATAAAAATGTTCTATAGCAACACATGACAGATG
>NW_027397627.1:3867-4021 GCF_003265705.2 Callorhinus ursinus
TTTTTTTGCACTCATCAAAAACACCCCTACAGCTTCCTTTGTAGTTAGGACCATTTAGTAACTTGATGTTTTTGACATATTCATTGGAGTGTAAGGAGATACTGGCCAACCTTCTTTTTGCTTCTCTTAAAAAAATGGCCCATTATTTTCCTTG
>NW_027397627.1:4031-5891 GCF_003265705.2 Callorhinus ursinus
TCTGAAAGTAATAAATGTTGCAAAGAAAGGGCCATAGTTGTGCATAAAGAAGAAAAAGTCCCTCCCCCCAAATCTTTAAGAATTTTTATAGGTACAAATCCATATATATAAGTATACGTATATAATTCTGTATATTTCATATACTTTGGATTTATTCTTTCAACTAATTTTTATTGACTGCCTATTAAGCAAGGCATCACACATACAATAAGGGATAAAAAAGACAAAAATTCCTGCTCTTCTGAAGTTCACCTTCTAAGAGGAAGATATATACAATAAAATAAGTTAGTGTGTTTGAAAGTGGCAAGTATTTTGAAGAAAATAAGGCAGGGAAGAGGGAGAACTTTTGAATAGGGTGGTGAAGTGAGGCCTCACTGAGAACATGGCACTTGAGCAAAGATTTGAATGAAGACTGAAGGAGTGTAGGGGTAGAGCCGTACACACAGGTGAAGGAACAGTGTTTTAGGCAGCGACACCAATAAGTACAACATATCTAAGTGCCTGGTAGGCTTAAGGAATAAAAGGAGCCTGGGTGCTAGAACAAAGTAAGGGAGAGAATCTGAGGAGGTGAGTTCGGGAAGGTGGAAGGCAGGTTGTGGGGCCTTACAGACCCCTGTCAGGACTTGAGCTGCTTCTCTCAGTGAGTTGCGGATGTCAGAGGCTTTTTATAAGCAAAGTAGTCTAATAGTCTGGTGTACATTTTTAAAAGGATTCTTTTGGCTGCTCTGTTGAGAATACCCTGTAGGGCACAGAGATGAAGCTGGGATACCAGATGGTAAGCAATATTCCTGCTGAGAGATAAGAATGATTGTACAACTTCTTTTTCACCCTCACTCAGCAGTATATTATGGATAGTTGTACAACTAGCTGTAAGGCATTGTTGTTAGTAGATAATAATCTGGACTTACCAAATTTATTGAACTTTTACGCTCCTGATGTTCAGTTAGGTTGTCTGTAGATTTTACTATTACAAAAGATCTTTCAGCTCACTTCCTTGTACACACATCTTTGACATGCATTTTAGAGTATTTCGGGATCAAAGGGGATGGGCATTTTATATTCTGAAAAAGTTGCTCTCTAAAAAAGGTTTATTTCACCATCAGAAAATCCCCATTTTTTCCATGACCTAGGTACTTGTAATCTTATACATTTTTCCCAAAGGCAATTTTAGGAGGTATTGTCTAAATTATTATTTCAATAATCATAAACTAAATTTCAGTTAAAGTTTGTTTTTAATAATGGTGTGCCATAACTTTAATGAAACTATACATTCTGTTTTTTAGCTTCTCAAAGTTTTTCTGGCATCATTAACTTGGAGAAGGCTGTGATTTGCTCTTTGGCTGCCATAAGAAGATACCTCAAAGAATTTAACTTGGAAAAGGTGCTTTCCAAGCCCAAGTAAGTGATTTCTCAAAAATAAAAAAAAAGGGGGTAGAGTTATATTAAAAACATCCCCTTTAAAAAAATATTCTATTTTTCTTTTGGCTTGAAGTTCACATGCATCCATTTAGAAATAAGAGCATCTGAGACATTTGACATTACTGCCTTTTTCTTCGATGATTGGCGGACAAAAAGTCATCTTCTATTTTCTACTGTGTGTCAATGTTAAACCATATGACTGAATATAATACATCTAGCCTTAGAGTGTAATTCATTCTCTCCATAATTCAGTCTATAAAAGCAATTCTTAAATTGAATTTGGTAAGTACTGTATTCAGATAAGTTCGCCTACTAATGATAGAATAGTCTTTTTTGTTGTTTTAAGATTTATTTATTTTAGCGCACAAGCAGTGGGGAGGGGCAGAGGGAGAAGGAGAGAGAGAATAGTGACTCCTCAAGCAGACTCCCTCTGAGCATGAT
>NW_027397627.1:5901-7719 GCF_003265705.2 Callorhinus ursinus
AAGATTAATGAATAAAGGTGGTGATCAAAGTGGTACTGTTGTTTTGCTTAAACATAAAATGTGAGTGATGATGTTATATGATTCGACTTTGAAGATATTCCAGAAGAGTAACTCCACAGTTGTATTTTGGAAAAAGAATGTTGCAGCTCAAAGTGATTACTTTGGAAAACAAGAATGTTCTTCTTGTGTATTTAGAATTCAGTTATATTACTTTAAAAGTTCAGCAGCATAAGGTATGATTAGATTTACTTTAAGAGCTGTGTTAATGGGGAAAAATTTAGTTGCCTCGTATGGCAAATGCTTTCACAAAAACTGCTGTATAGTTCATAAAAATCTTGATACGTATTTTAAATAAATATTTAAAGGTGTTTGTGCCTTTATGATAGAATTTTAGGTTATTAGAGAAAATACATATTTTAGGTATTCTTAAGAATGGATTAAGTGAGGTTTTATTAGGTCAGATGCTGAGGTTCCAAATTTGTCTTAAGAGTTTAAGTAGGTTTGTTCCAGAGCAAAATAGTATAATAGAGTAAATAGAATGTGAGGGCTATTAATCATCATGACCGAATTAGCCTGATTCCCAAATTTATGAAGTTTTAAAGGGATTTGCATTTTTGTTGGTGTTGGTGTGGTCAGAACCAACTTTTGTCATTTCCCAGGACTTTTATTAAGATTGGTGTGGTCAGAACTTCACATAGGTTTTGGAAATTTAGAAAAGAATGACAAAATCCACCAAGGACAACTGTTAAGAGCTTTTCCTTAGAAAACTTATTGTAACAGAAAGATAACATAGAGTGTTTACTTTTACTAGTGAAAGTAAATTTTATAATTATTTTAATGACCTCTAATGGGCATAGAACAGAGATGCAGCTGAATATCCTAAAATTCACAGTATATCCGTTTACAAAAAACAATTATTTAGCCCCAAATTCAGTAGTCCAAAATCACATAAAAACACCACAAGAGAAGAAACTACAGACTAACAGGAATATGGACATAAAAATCCTCAAAAAATACAAGCAAATGGAATCCAACAATATAAAGCATTATACATCATGATTATGGGATTTATTCTAGGACCATAGGTTTGGTTTAACAAATTGTAAGTCATTTAATGTAATATACTGTATCAGTATAATAAGAGATTAAAAACTATAGGGGCATCTCAACAGACAGTTAAAGCTCCGTTTTATGATAAAAACATCCCACAAACTAGAGTTAGAAAGGAATGTCCTTATCCTGATAATGGCCATTAGTGAAAACCTCAGACCCTAACATCATACTTAATGGGGGAAAGAATGAATGCTTTCCCTCTAAGAACAGGAATAAGAAGAAGTAGTGTTTTCCCAGTTCTGTTGCATATTGTCTTAGAAAGTCTAGTCAGGGCAATTGGTAAGAAAATGTAGTAAAATTTGTAAAGTAAGAAGTAAAACTCTGCTATTGCATAATTTCATATAACATGGAATTATGTATAGAAAATCCTAAAGAATCCAGGAAGAGATGATTAAAGCATATAAAATGAGTTCATGAGGTTGCAGGATGTGAGATCAATATACCAAAATCAAAATCAGCTCTGAGTCAATAACCTTGCAATGACGAATCCAAAAATGTAAGAAAATAATTTCATTTACAATACCATGAAAAAGAATAAAATATTTAATGCATTTAACAAAAGAAATATAAAACCTGTATTCTGAAAACTATAGAACACTGTTGAAAGAAATTAAAAGAAGACCCGAGTAAGTGGAAAGGCATCCTAGGTTTGTGGATCAGCAGACTTAATCTTACTAAGATGGCAGTATTCCTAACTGATCTACA
>NW_027397627.1:7729-18158 GCF_003265705.2 Callorhinus ursinus
AAGAGAAAATATTGGACTTCACAATGAAAAACTTGCTCTTCAAAGCCTACCATCAAGAGAATGAAAAGACAATCCACTGAATAGTAGAAAAACTTTGTATAGAGACCTATGTCCAGAATATATGAAGAACTCTTATAAATCAATGGTAAAAGACAGACAACCCAATTAAAAAATGGACAAAGAATCTGAATAGGCATTTCTCCAAAGAACTTGTACAAATGACGAATAAGCACATGAAAAAAATGCTTAGCATCATTAGGCATCAGATAAATTCAAATCAAAGCCACAATGAGATACTACTTCATGTCCACTAGAATAGCTATAATAATAATTTAAAAAACCAGACAGGTGTTGGTGTGAATGTGGGCAAATTAGAACCCTCATACATTGCCAGTGGGAAGGTAAAATGGTTATAACCACCTTGGAAAACACTGTGGTAGTTCCTCACAGTGTTTGGACTTAACCGTATAATCCAGCTATTTCACTCCTAGATGTGTACTCAACACAATGAAAGTGTATGTCCACACAAAAATTTGTATGTGACTGTTCATAACAGTATCATTCATAGTAGCCAAAAAGTGGAAACAATCCATATGTCCATCCATTGGTGAATAGATATATAAAATATAGAATATGCATAAAATGGAATATAATTCAACCATAAAAAAGGAATGACATACTGGTACATGCTACAACATAGATGAACCTTGAAAATATTATGGTAAGTTAAAGAAGCCATCACAAAAGACCACACACATAACTGTATGATTCCACTTATATGAAATATCCAGAATAGGCAAATCCATAGAGAGAGAAAGCCAATCAGTGGTTTCCAAGAGCAGTTTCGGTTGGGGGGAAGTGGAGAGTGACTGCAAATGGGTATAGAGTTTTTTGGGCGGGTAATGCAAGTACCTGAAATTACATAATGATGATGATCGCACAACCTTGTTAATATACTAGAAACCATTGAACTGTATACTCCAAATAAATGGTGTGGTATGTAAATTATATCTCAATGTAATAGATATACATATATATACACACATATTTAAATGTTATTAGTATCAAGATTGGGAAATCCTTTGTCACTATTTTACTCCCACTTCTAAAGCAGTACTCTTCTGAGGCTTCTACTCAGTGTCCCATGTATTTTGAGGCATTTTCAGTCTAGTTGGTCAGAGAGCCAACTATTCTAAGCCCTGTACGAACCCTGGTTATTGTTTGACCTAGTGTTTTCTTGTGGCTCTTTGATCAGTGGAGGTTCCCCCATACCCGTAAGGATCAGTACCTGACCAAATCCTTGAGGGGATCCTTCCGCAGATCTTTGGATCTCTCTCTTGGGTGCAGCTCTGTCATCTCTGGCTTTTTGTCTCACGAATTCTAGTTTCCCTGATCTCTCCAAAGAGTCAGTCTTAATATACCTCATTTGTTTTTCTTCTCTCAGAGATCACAGTTTTGTGCTGTCTGATGTCTAATAGATGTTTTTTTTAAATATAAATTTGTCCAGTTTTCTAATTGTTTATGGTTAAAGGACAGCTCTCATGCATTTAATCTTTTATGAATGAAAGCGAAAGTCAAGTACCATAATTGAACATCACACATAAACAACAGAAGAAGGAGATGTGTGAGGTTACAACAGCTATCCAGAACCATGCCTATGTTCTAAAGCTCCCAGAAAATTAATTTCACTTAAAATTAAAAACAGAAAAAGGACCAAATTCAAATCTTATACAAAATTATTGTTAAGAAGAAACACAATAAGGAGCTAGAGAACGTCCTTACAGAAAATGAATTCATGCCAGAAAGATGCCCACAAATGAAATGAAAACTATAACCTACTACTTCAAAATGAGCTAAAAGACATTAAGAAAATGATGCTGGAGATGAAAGAACAAATGAGAAGGAGAAATAGGAAAGCTATGAAATGAGATGATAGGATCGAAGAATGAACTGCGTATTCAAGAAAAAGATCAATTTAGGAGTGAAGAGTAAACTAGAAGGAATACTAAAGTGAATAAACCTAGCACGTATACTTGAAGAGAACTAGAATTAAAAGGAGAGATGTGCAAAAAAAAAAAAAAAAGAAAAAAGAATGGTTAACATAGCAGACCTGATGAGACAGCCATCCTTAGAAAGATCTATCTGCAAGCTTGACCCTTAACTGGCATCTGGGAAAGTTTCCAGCATTTTCTAATAAGAATGGCTCACTCTCCCCAAACTTTGCAGAGATCATGGTTTATGCTAACTACTTGCTTGTTTCTGGGAGCTGGAATTTTTGTACACGTAAGGGAGAAGCCTGTGTGACCAGCATCCAGTATAAACCCTAGGTGCTGAGTCTCTAATGTGCTTCTCTGGTGGACATTTCACACATGTAATCACAACTCATAGCTGGGGAAATTGAGCACACCCTGTGTGACTCCATCAGGAGAGGACTCTTGGAAGCTTGCCCTTTGTTTCCTCCACACTTTGACTTCTATATCTTTTCCCTTTTCTGATTTTGCTTTGTATCCTTTCACTGTTATAAATCATAGCCGTGAGTACAGCTGTGTTGGGAGTCCTGTGTACCCTCCTGGAGAATCACTGGGGACTCATTATATACCTTCCTTATTATTTTCCTCTCTAATATGCTTCTTGGCAGCTTTTAGGAACGTAAAGGAGGTCATTTTGTTTAGTTACAAATCAATTAGAAGTGAATCTACAATAAAACAAATTTTGTAATATATAATTTGTAATTCATAAGTTAAATTAACCCTGAAAAGTTTCAAGAAATGGTGAATGTCTGAATTCTGAAAACCTTACATAGAGAACTATTTTCTACTAGAGATTTCATATGAAACGTAGTTTGGTGGGGTTTTTTTGTTTAAATTAAATTAAATAAATATTTAAATAGGGTCTTTGTTAAGGGGTTGGTCTTTCAGGTAGGATCTGCACCTTGAACTGCCTCTATCTAAATCAGAAAGATTTGTCTTCATTTTTTAAAAAAACTAGGGTAGGAATGATATAGAATCTTAAATTTCGCTGGCAAGTTTTCAGCAATGACATTTTCCTCCCATTATAAAACTTGAGGGGGACAAAAAAGCGTCCTTTGTACTTCTTTTGTCTGAAATATTAATGAAGTATTTTCCCATGTTACTTGTAGAATTTTTATCCAGGTTCACACAGCATGAATTCTAGGCAGGCATTGTTTATGAGGTTCATTTCAAAGCATATAAAATTTGGCTTTTTCCAGAAGGATAAACAATTTAGAATTGCTTGAGTATTTCAGATCAGTGATCATATACAGTTGAATTTCTGAGGATGCTGGCAGATACAACCCTGAGTTCAAAAGGCCATATAATTCCTAATGGAAATAGGCACTGACAGAAGGAAATTTCTTTCGTATTTGGGAAGAAGAGTCCCAACTCCAGAATACATTATCAACCAAGCATAAGGGAAACCCAAAAGCATATTTAGTTCTTGGGGCACCTGGGTGACTCAGTCAGTTAAGCGTCTGCCTTTGGCTCAGCCATGGTCCCAGGGTCCTGGGATCGAGCCCCGAGTTGGGCTCCCTGCTCAGCGGGGAGACTGCTTCTCCCTCTCCTTCTGCTGTTCCCTGCTGCTTGTGCTCTCTTGCTTTCTCTCTCTGTCAAATTAATAAGTAAAATCTTTTAAAAAAAAGCATATTTAGTTCTTATGTTGCTTGATAATTATTGTTCTATAGGAATCATTCTAATTTAATATTGCCCAGTGGTTCATCTTTTATTAAAATCAATGCAGATGTCAGTTTTAAATAAACTCTTTGCTTCTCATGGTGTCTACTTTGAGATCTAGGGGACTTGTTCAATAAGGGAAAAACCTAAAACCAAATAAAAAACTATATGCACAACTTATTAATACTGCTAATTAATAAAGGAACCTGTACTTTTTTCTCTAAAGGTCTAGTTTTGTGAGCTAACTTAAGACAATTTGGTTGTTCTGTTTATTGGGTCCTTTTTGGTATTGTAGATATCCAGTAAAAATATAGGCGAGGGCTCTAAGACTCCTCCCCCAGTGCTCTCTATACTAGGTTGTGTGTTAGTCCAAACCAAATTCTGCCACACATCTACTTCTTAGCAAGCAGACACAAAAGCAGTCCTGTTAACTTTTCTGTAAGCTCCATGAAATTCTGATTTTTATTTATTTTTTTAGTGTTCTGATAGCGCCTTGCTTCAGAGGTTCATTTGAGGCATAGTAGGAGCACTTTTAGTGAGAGTTAGGGGACAAAACTCTCAACTAATTGGTGGAGCAAAGATGCTTTCAGAAACCTAAATCTAAGACCCCATTCTTCAGCATATGGACTGTTTGTTTCCTAGTTCTTGTGAGGATAAAGCCAATTGAACAGTATTTCTGGATAGTCCACAGATCTTAAATGGCATTTATTTATGTTACAGCTCTGCTCTTCATGGGAGATGAGGGACAGCTAACTGAGGTGTTTTTAGAACAGGCTGTGGGATTATGGGTTCTTGATTAGTCTTTCTCTCAGACCAGATGAGCATCCTTGTAGAGTCTGTGTTTGATTAACATACTCATGTGTTAATCACTGCTAGGGTGTAGGTTCAACCTAACTGTCAGGAACAGGGGAAGACTTCTACCTCAACACTTGGGAACTGGCTGGATGTCAGCTCAAGTCCAGGCTATCAACTCTTCCAATTTGGATCTTTGACCATAAAAGTGTGTGAACACCTGTCAGCTACACAGCAACTCACTGCCTAATTGTTTCTTCTTGAAGATAACGTTTTACATTTTATTCTTGTCCCTGGGTGTTTTATGGACATCTCTGGGTTTTAGGACTCAAAGGAAACCAACCCACCCACCCGAGCTGGCTTCCCCATAGGAAGATGGCAGACATTTGTTGAGTGTCTGTGTTCTGCTAGACTCAGCAGGTGGCTGCAAAATGTATGACATAAATAACTCTTGCCTTCAAGGAACTTTGATCTGTTAATGAGGATAACAGAAGAATATGAAATTGTTGTAATACAAAGCCAATTAAGTTAACCGCTATAAGAAGGAGTGAAAGAGCTATACACACCTGCTGTCAATCAGTGTTGGAGTTGCTCCTCTCTAAAAATCATTAACAAGTTATCATGGAAGCTACATCAAACCTGTCAGAGAAATCATGCTGCTAAAGGACAGTTCTTACTAGGCAATATTCCTAACATGCAGGAAGGTTTTTTTTTTTTTTTCAGGGCTTTGGAGCGTTAGTTGGGGGAGTCATCTAGAAGTGAAGGCATCTCTCAGTGAGCACTGGCTCTGATTTTAGGCTCTAGACTCCCGGATGAAGCCTGGTTTCCATAACTGGCTTGGAAACCTGGATTATATTTAAATCTTACCACAGCCATGTGAGAAGTATAGTAGTTTATAATGCAGACATTCATGCTTTTCCTCCAAATAGTTTAGTGACTTGCCATTATTTTTCTTGCCTTTAAAAATAAGCTATAAAATCTGTAAGTGCTGTTGATGGAAACATAAAGGAAAATGAATTACTGTGTTATGCATTGATTAATATACTATTTAACACGAAAGATTGCTAAGGACAGAGTTGGAATTGTGTATACACTTATTAATCATCACAACTCAGTACTCAAGTCTGAAATTTATTGATCTTTAATCTCATTTGGGATAGTTTTAGGGACAGAGAGAGACTGAATTCTTCGAGCTTAAGGAAATAGTTTTTTTTTTTTAAGATTTTATTTATTTATTCATGAGAGACACAGAGAGAGAGAGAGGCAGAGGGAGAAGCAGGCTCCCAAGGAGCAGGGAGCCCGATGCGGGACTCAATCCCAGGACTCTGGGATCATGACCTGAGCCGAAGGCAGACGCTTAACCATCTGAGCCACCCAGGCGCCCAGGAAATAGTTTTTGCTACTTTCTAAGTTTTATACTCCACTAAAATGTTAGCTCCATTAATATGTATTGTTAATTATAGAGTAAATACCATTTGTTGTACATGTCAGAATGTTGATTAAAAGCTGTTAAAGGGTTTATCAAGATGATCTCATGCTAAAGAATAAGGAGGACGTTTTAAAATATCTTGACGTATTTTTCTAGCTAATTGCATAGCTTTTCCTGAAGATACCACCACATGCTCTGCTGATGATAAAAGACTATGTTTGGTTCTATTCCTGGAAATGTAAAAAAGAGATGTTGGTACCATTTACCTCCTTGTGCTTGTTTATGGTGTGAGACAACTATCTTTTTGCATCAGTCTGTTTAATGGCATCAGCATCAGTGGAAAACAGTATCCCAGTGAATACTTGTTTTGCTCCTTTTGTTTTGATTTTCTATCAAAGAACTCATTTTGTCATAACGCTATTGGAATATTTAGTTTTAGTTTTTAAAATTTCTTTATGTACTTACCTCATGGCTAAATTAGTTTTAAAACTTTTTTTATGCACTTATATCATGGCTCATATTTCATTCTTTAACAGGAATTTCAGACAGTTGTCTGGTGAAATGGAATTTATGACAATTAATGGAACAACATTAAGGAATCTTGAAATCCTACAGAATCAGGTCAGGTGAACATAAAGGCTAATTGATTCAAAATGAGTGTGAAAAAAAATTTGAAATAAGGTGGCAGTCTGTTCTTAAGAGTGAAGGTGAGAACAAGAATATTGTGTTTAACTTATCACTCTGCCCATCATCTATCTATTAATTGATAACTGCAGGACCCATTTTTTTGAGAATCAAATATATGAAATGCTTCCCTGGAGGTTACTTTGGGAGCTATAGGGCTGTCCTTCTTAATTACTGAAGTGACATTCCCATCCTGATAATCTCTGTATCAAATATTTGTTTGGAAAGGCATCATCTTTGAAAATTAATAAAGTAGATTTTTTGTCTGTTTGATTATATTTTTTCTACATACCTTTAAGTTTTCACTGAAATGTCTTCAGTCTTATTATCCAGTCTAAAAAAGTTACTGTGATATTCGATTAGATTATAAGATGCATAAATTTCATTTCACAAACTTCCGTCATTATTTGCCCTTTATTGATGAATTAGGAAGATAATGGAGACATTAAATTGATTGCTTTCATTTATTAAACTATCATTTAGAAATAAGATCTTATATAATGTTCATAATATAAAGCCATAGAAATAAAAAGCAATTCAAGATCATTTGAGTAAGTAGTTGAAAAGCTGAACCGTCTGAGTTAAATGGTTTAAAGCTCTGCAGAAATATTTATTACTGTTGTAAATTAAAGTAAATGCTGAATTTCTTCTCCTGACTCCTAGATTTGTATATTACTAACTAGTTTCTCTCATTTAGTTTCTCCCTCTTCCAGGCTATCCTTGTATGCCAGAGTCAACCTTACTTTAATTTCATAACATTTTGATCTTGTCATTACATTATCCGGAGATTGAGAATTTTTCCCACAAATCTTTCTCACCAACTCTGTATGCATTGCCCAATAGGAAATGAGTCGTAGGAAGAAAAGAACATTTCTTGAATAAAGAAGAGCTCGTAGTCAGACTCTGAGGACACAGCTCTGGCCTTCCTAGCTTTCTTTATTCTGCCACTTCTTCCCTGTTCCAGTCCTACTGCTGTGGAGTCAGTTCTGAAAATAAATTCCTAAGGCAAAAATACCCTTCAAAGCTCTTTCATTATCGGGAATCTGGCCATTATAGAAACAGAAGCTAAGAATTCACAGCTTCGGCTTGTCTTTGCACTTGAACTTTGGCCTCTTTTACCATGGAGCAATGGAAAGGGGTAATGAGGAGGGGGCTGGGTATCAGGGAGAGCAACTGAATAACTGTTTCTCTCCCACCCTTCCCTCTCTTGTCTGAGCCTGGTTCTTCAGCAATGCAGGAAATAATTGGAAAATTATTCCCACCCACTTGCCTCTTCCTGGGACCCTTTACTGTACTCAGGCGAGTGGGGCTTGTGTTTTGGAAGAAATGGTGCTGGTTTTGATGTGGACTGCCCTCGTCACTCAGCTCATCCTTGGGAGCCTTCTGTGACCTGTAGCTTCTGTGTGCGCTCTGCCTTAAACTCCGAAGGCCTGGCAGCTTTTGTCATGGCTTTTATAGTTAATTTCTGCCAAGTGGCATCATGTGTTGATTACGAGTCATTTCTTTCTTTCTTTTTTTTTAAAATATACAGTAGGAACATTTATTTTAACACTTCTAAAAGATATTTCTCCATGCCTGATGATTTGATATAAAAGTCAAATCCGTCATACTTTTCCCACCAGTCTTTCCACATCAAGGGCAATCAGAAATTTGTACAACATGAATATTTGCTTCTGAAACAAAAATTACACATTAAGTGATAACAAAAGTACACAAATCAATTTCTCCCATACTTGATCTTATATAAGATAGGGGCCTCAAGGAAGGACCATATCTTAATACACCTTTGCCAGTCATACAACTGAGTACATAGGAGTATTCTGGAAGTACTTGCTTAATGACTTGAAGGAAAAGAAAAAAAGTTTAAAAAAAACTTAGGTGAAAGCAATTTTATATTCCAAATAAGATTTAAACCTATTGACTTTTTGTAATACAGTGAAACCTTGGTTAAAATTAACTATCATCTCTAGTTAATTTTTTTTTTTAGTCGTTCAGCTTCGAAGTAGCAAAGCACAGGTCGATAATTTTTTACTGAGGATTTAATAAAGCAGACTAAAATAAAATCTTTCCAGGGTGAATTCCTAGAGTGCGGTTTAACTTCAGTTCCATCTCCAGTACCTTCTACTTGTTCAGTGTTTTCATGGGAGCAGCAGTCCTTAGAACTCCGAGGCCGTGGAGGATACTGAATTGCCAAAGGAAATTAAATTATCTTCACTGTACTTCCCAAGGCAGAAAAGTCTGTATTTTTAAGATGTGTAGGACAAACATATATTTTAAAAGATTTCTAAATATTCTTAGTTAACCAAAACCACACACAGACTGTCCTTTTTCGGTGCAAATATCAGTACTTTATATTGTGTATGTGTGTTCGTATGTACGTGCAGTCATCACACATTAAATGAATGCCTGTTATGAGCCATACTTTATGATAGGCATCTCTACCATTTAAAATTGGGGTATATGGAATAATTAAGGCACGTGAGCAACTAGTAGTTTTGGTACAAATACAACGTCCACTTAACAAAACTTTTCTTCTGTTTTTTCTTAGACTGACATGAAAACCAAAGGAAGTTTACTTTGGGTCTTAGACCATACTAAAACCTCATTTGGGAGACGGAAATTGAAGAAGTGGGTGACCCAGCCACTCCTTAAACTAAGGTAAAGGGAATTCTTTTTTGTGTGTTTAATCTGAAATCATATAAAGTTGTGAAATTAAATGTGTTAGCCTCCTTAAAACCAAGATGACCATAGTTATAAGAACAGTATTTTAGGGGCACCTGGCTGGCTGAGTCAGAGGAGCAGCGATTTTTGTTCCTAGGGTCATGAGTTCTAGCTCCATGTTGGGTGTAGATTACTAAAAATAAATGAACTTTAAAAAAAAAAAGAGAAGAATTTTAAATTGGAGAAGATTTTATTTTGTATCTGGCAATACACTGTCTAGTGTTGTGAGGATGTTTTCCTTGTCCCCAAGAATGAGTCGGCTTGCAGATTGGAAGACATGGGGTGTGTCCAGGGAAAGTGAGTTATCCGTTTAGTTTGGGTCATCCGCAGCATAAGAGAGTAGGGAGGAGGCGGTTGAAGAGCTGGGGCACTGCCTTTTGTAGAGGGCTTTGAAGACTAGCCTGAGTTGGTAGCCAGGGAAAGTTAATCCAATGATTCTGAGCATGGGAGCGCTAGGATCAGAGCTGGGCTTGTATGTGGGAGGGGACAAAGTGGTGGTGGCCTGGGCAAGTTAGCAAGTTCATGGCGAGGTTCTGAGGGACCCGAGCTAAAGCCGGAACAGTAGGGATCTGAAAGAAGGGTCAGGTGTGAGATGTTTGGGAAAGTAGATGAGTAAACCAGGAGCGCCTTCAGGGAAGGTAGCTGAATCTAGTGCCTAAAATGCAGCTGTTTCCAAGCTTGTCCGCCCCTTGCAGTCCTTGGGAGGCTTCTCAGATACTGATGCCTATGGCTAAACCCCCAGAGAATGTGATTTAATCGGTCTCCAGTGTGGCCTGGGAGTTGGAGTTTTTGAATGCTCCCCAGATGATTCTGATATGCAGATAGATTTGGAGACTCTGACCTGTCACTTAGTAGGAGCCCCATTAACGTTTACTGAATGAATGAAGGCTGTTATTTGTTGCATTTTTACTACGTACCACTCTTTAATACTCAAAAGCATCCTCTGAGGTCGGTTCTTGAGATGAGTAAACAGATTCAGAGCTTCAATAACTTGCTCAATGTTTCATAGCTGATAGAGCCCAGATTTGAAAACAGCATTGACTCCAGAGCTGGCTGGCTGAGTCAGCTGTTCTCACCTTTGAATTGGTAAACTGCCTCCTCACAGGGTTGCCCT
>NW_027397627.1:18168-19008 GCF_003265705.2 Callorhinus ursinus
TTTAGGCTTCTGATCAGCAGTAGGCTATTAGTAGTTAAGTTTTGGGGGAGTTAAAAGATATACTCAGATTTTTGACTGTAGTGGGGGAACAGTGCCCCTACTCCCCACATTGTTCAGTGGTCAACTGTGTCTCCTTGGTTCAGGACTGAAATGAGGTAAGAATGCCTTGGGGAGCAAGAGCAGACAAGATGGCTTTCTGCAGAAAGTGTGGAAAGACATCTACCTAAGCATCCATAGCACTTCTTATATTCTTATTTGCTTGGTTGAAATTTTCAGCAGAAACAGTCAGTAGCAGGCTTTTTCATGTAAATTACAATTTTTATTTCTACTCTTAAAAATTTGTTTTCTATAACTAGGATTAATTTGAGATAAATTCAATAGACCATATTGTATGCTCTGTAGGAGCTGAATCATGTATCTCTTGGGATCGTACTTTCCCAGGAAGGCCGAAAGAAAATATGCCATGTGTTGAACAGTGATGCTTTCCAAGTATGAACTCTAGACGGGCCCAACACCTATATGGCTGAAAACAAACACACGAAACTTTTTCCTCTGCGCCTTTAATTTTAGATCATAATTTCAAAACTTTTATCTTTCTAATTTACTAAAATTCATTTCAAAAAGAATTTGTTAAATCTTAATGGCACTTGCAACCTATTCCAAATAGCTAGAGAAAATCGTCAGCTGAGTAGTCATTGGATCAGGCATATATTTATTATTGTTGTTTGTGCTAACATGGGGGTCATGCAAATCACAGATTCCATCAGTGTGGTTATCCAAGCTAATATTCTCTTTCCACTGTTGGCAGCCAAAAGTTCGTTTAGAGTCTGGTTTTCTTCT
>NW_027397627.1:19018-21513 GCF_003265705.2 Callorhinus ursinus
GTGTAGTTCTTTGGCTTCTTCTTATAAATGAATGTCACATTGGCAAGTCATTTGTCCTAAGACCTTTTAAAATTAAATTATATTGAATTCATTTTTTGAGGTTCTGTCTTTGAATTCCTTCTGCTTCTTTGAGTGGATATGATCTTGTCAATTTTATATATAAACACCATATGTAGTTTGTTGGTTTTGTCAAAAAGCCTTAAAGTACAAATTCTCCTTGTTAATATTGAAAGAAATGGGAAAAAGAAAACTTTGAGAAGTATGGGATGCATCTCTAAAATATTGTTTTAGGCAAAATACTAATTTCCAAGGCAGATTTGTTCATCTTGGAAGAAGGAGTCAAGATTTGGTAGCTTACTCTGTGTTTTAAAATATTAAACAAAAACAAGTTGTGGCTTTCCTTTGTGGGTAACTCTTCTGCCTCACCTTAAATGTGGATGGTCCCCAGGGCTCTCTCCTGGGATCGCTTCTCACTTTTCAGCACTACTTAGGATCTTTTCTGGGGCCGTGTTTTCTGTAGCTCCTGTGCTGATGACTTTGTCCCATTATCTCCAGCAGCTCCACGTTCACACATCTGCCAGAACATCTCTGCCTCAGAAAATACTCAGTTTGAATGCTGAATGAAACAGATTGGAAACAAAGCATTTCCTTTAGTGAGATAGTGACTTCTTGGAAATGAAGATGTATGTGCGCGCGCGCGCACCACAGGTGCACGTATATGTGTACACACATACAGAGCAGGGCAGTATTGTTTTTTTTAAAGATTTTATTTATTTATTTGACAGAGAGAGACACAGCAAGAGAGGGAGCACTAGCAGGGGGAGTGGGAGAGGGAGAAGCGGGCCTCCCGCAGAGCAGGGAGCCCGATGCGGGGCTCGATCCCAGGACCCTGGGATCCTGACCTGAGCCGAAGGCAGACGCTTAACGACTGAGCCACCCAGGCGCCCCGAGAGCCGGGTATTGTCAACCACAAGGCAGAATCTGAGAAATCAGTCCCTTCCCTTCTAGGATGGATGATTTTGTTAAACAGTGAAAACACTGGATTTCTGGCAAGAGGTAGTATTATATCATCTTGCCTTTTTGTAAAATCACTTTTTTTGAAAGGCAGATGAAAGCCTTTTCATGAGAGGTTTTTTTATTTATTGAGGGAGTCTCCACGCCTCTGGTCTTGCCCTTCTCTGTTTCTGCTCTGCACTACCAGTTGATTACTTTAAAAAAAATGTATATCTGATTGTGTTGTTCCCTGCAGTTTGCAGTTCTCACAACATGCTGAGGTGTCGTTTATTTCTGGATCTTTGTACAGGCTGTTTCCTTTGTCTAAAGTGGAACCTTGTCCTCATCTCTGTTTCCGTTCTGCTGTGCTGCCTGCTTCTTCACAGTCGTCTTGGCCGTCTGCTCATCCTCTGGGTAGCCTTTGAACGTCAGTGCTTCAGAGACCTGAGCCCTAGGAGCCGAGCTCTCTTCCTTCCCTAACCCTCCCCTCACTGCCTCTTCCTTCCTCACTGTCTCCTGCCCCTGTCCCTAGAAACGTGCCTGTCCCCTTCCCTGTATATAGCAAAGTATCAGTGCCTCCCAACTTTGTATCTCTGGTCTTTACTCTCTCCTCTTCCCCAGGATTATATATTCAGCTTTGATTCGTAAACACATAGATGTATCACAGACACCTCAAACTTCACGTATTCAACCCTGTTCCTCCTTCTGGTGTCCTCATTCCAGGAACCAGCACTTCCCTGAACAAGGTGCTTAGACCAGAAACCTGGAAGTTATCCCGGGCATTTCCCGTTTGACAACCATGTCCAATCTAATACTAATACTAAGTCCTGTTGCCTTTAGCTCTAAAATATATCCCGAGTCTGTGCATGTCTTGCCATCTCCACCGCCATCACCCTGGTCTAAACTACATTAGTTCTTACTTAGACAACTGCAGTATCCTCCTAACTCATCTCTTTTTCAAGAGAAAGACTTTTTGTTTTTTAAAGATTTATTTGAGAGAGCGAGAATGAGAGAGAGAGAGTACATGAGAGGGGGGAGGGTCAGAGGGAGAAGCAGGCTCCTTTGCTGAGCAGGGAGCCGGACGTGGGACTTGATCCTGGGACTCCGGGATCATGACCTGAGCCAAAGGCTTGCCCAACCAACTGAGCCACCCAGGCGCCCATATATTATGCCACTCCCCTCCCTTAAACTCTTCATTGGCTTGTGCTTCACATACAGTTAAAATTCTTTCTCATGACTCTTCTGACTCTCCCCTGCATTCATGCATTCATCATCTTCCGGTCACTCTGGCCTTTCTTTGGTTCCTGAACAACCCAGAGCTTTTACTCATCTTGTGGTCTTCGCATTTGCTGGGCTCTCTACCTAGAATGTTCTTCTTCACATGCTGACTCCTCTTTTAAGTCTCATCTTTAAAGTGTCACTTCTTCAGAGAGATTTTCTCTGACTGCCTAATCTAAATTATGTTCCTCGTATCATTCGTCATTAGCATATGAGACTTATCA
>NW_027397628.1:0-14751 GCF_003265705.2 Callorhinus ursinus
TTGTTGCTTTAAGTTCTCCATCAGGCATATTACTTATATCTGTTTCCCTTAGATCTCTGGCTGTGATCTTATTCTTTCTTTTGAAATGAATTCCTCTGTCTTGGCATTTTGTCTAGGTCTCTGTCTTCCTCTGTGCATTAGAAAACCCTGTTATGTCTCCTGTTCCTGAGAGTAACGGCTTTAAAATGGGGAGGCTGTATAGTGTTCAGGGCCTGGTGCTCCAAGGAGTTTGTCTGGTATGTGCTGTTTATACTCTGCTGCTATGTTTTGGCTTTGGAGCAAAGCAGGCTAAAGCTCCAGTATTTGGGTTGGCCACCCTCCGCAGGTATATCTGTGCCTATGCTGAGGGGTGGGGGTGGGAGATGGTGTCCACTGGATCTTTCATCCCCTGAGAGGCAACTCTGCAAATGTCACTTCTCACAGATGGACTCTAAGAAGAGTGAAGGGTCTCTCACCATGGGCCTTTGGTGATGCTCAGATTGTGCCATCCACCCTAGGATTGCTTGCATGCCTTCTCTCCTGGAGTAGGGAGTGCCGTCAGGACTCAATCTTAGCCAAGCCTGTGGACCTCTAAAACTCCAGTTTTTGAGCCCCACTGGTTGCGAAAACTCACGAAAATTAGCCCTTCTTGTTTACCCAGCCAATGGCTTTGAGGAAGTGTTCCCCTTGTGCATATCCCTGTGTGCTCCACTCTGCCTTGCCTGTTTCCGCAACCACGGCCCCCTCCCCTCTGCAGCACCCATGATCTATTTCTCCCCTAAAGCCCATCTCCACACTTCCTACCTTCCTGAACGTGGCCTCTTCTTTCCCTCTAGTTGTGCAGTTTGTCAGTCCACAGGTCAATTTCTTGGCTATTCAGAAGAATAGATTTTTAACTATCAAATAGATTTGATAGTTATCTAGCTGTGTTTAGGGACGAGGTAAGCCTAGGTCTTCCCACTATGCCACCATCTTAGCTCCCCCCACATTTTATGATATCAAAATTTACTACAGAGCTTCAGTAATCAATTCAGTTTGGTACTAGCATAGGACAAACCTACGTAGGATAGAATTGTATCCCACTCTGCCTGTGTTTCTCTGCCCTTTTGTCTTTTTTTGCTCTTCTGCTTGAGGCCTATTTATTATCTCTGTCTATAATTCTCCAATTCTCATGCAGAGTTTGAATAAAATCACAGTTTAGCACCAGCTGTGTAGATTTCTACAACACAATATGAAGCTTCCACTTGGTGCTGAGAAAACACACAGATGCAATTTATAATCAGATTTCAGGGGAATGTGACACGTTGTTAAGGTTTCATTTCTGGTCAAATAGGAGGGAGGAACTAAAAATGGAACTGCTAGAACAAAATGAAATATGAGGTGCTTAAAAGGAAACACGAAACTCAGACTTCAAACAACTAGATGATGCCACAATGGCCTTTTATTTATTTTTGCTTTGTCTGTCTAATTTGGGGGAAGTGAATTATGTTTGAGCAAATCAAATTCACTACAGATTATATGTATATGAATACACAAAGATATACACACACATATGGCTATAGATGTACATATGCCTTTGTTTTCTGGAATTAGGAATGTTCATCCTATGTAGCAAAGCCTCGACATACAAGCCCATCATGTCATTTAATCAGTGTTATTACTGCAAATAAATTACTCAAATTTCTTACTGTGATAATAGTAAAGGTCATAATCACAGCCTATCGTCAAGCATTAGCTACTGCTGTTGTATACAACACACTGAAGGATGTGACCATTAGTCATTTATGAAATGGATCTCCCTTCTAATAAATTAAGCAGGTTTAAGGAGGAATTTCGTAAGTTTAGGGCAGTATTTCAGGGCAACAATTCATTAAACAAGTATCAGCAATCTTTTTCTTCTATACTAGAAATTTTGTTGCTTTGGACAATATATTGAAAAAATAGCTTCTACTATTTTTGGAAGTCATCCATGAGAAGAAAAACAAACAAACAAACAGTGATTGCTCAATTTGAAACTTCTAAAAGGATGGAATATAATATTTAGAGTTAAATTAATATATGAAATACGAATAAAGGCTTTCTGGATTGGTACAACTATTTTTAAGTTCTTCTATCTTTATGAGAATAATAATCTTGCTTAATTTAAAACATCACACCCCCTGCATTTCCTTTGTTTGAGAAAAGATAAGCAGTTTGACTTCACATTATTTGGCAAAAGCATGGTTAGCTGATGAAAGGTGGGATGTGACATGTTAGTCAATGACAGCCCAAGATAACCATGAGGTCATCAGAGTAGTGTTAAAATCAATTGGTAACACAGTCCCATGGCGAAATCAAGGGATAATTTTCTCAGACACGTAATGTTTCAAAAAATGTTACGCTATTAATTTTGATTATGGTCGTAATTTAAACTGGCCTCCAATTTAAAAATGATTACATAAAAGCATTGATTTGGTGTCTGAGACTCATTTCCTCAGAAAGCACACTGAGGTGAAATGAGCAGTTTTTAAATGTGCAGTGTACATTGTCTTCACTTTAGAAAACAAGTAGGTAATACATTCTTCTCTTATGGATGCTAGCAACCCAAAGCTTTATTACGTTTGTCTTTACGTTACTATTATTATCACCTAATTTCTGATACTGGATTAGCTGCAGTATGATAAAAAAGAAAAGAAAGTTGTCTATTTTCTGGGAGTGACCCCAACAACCCTCAGTCTCAAGAAGAGAAATGCTGAAAACTTTAACACCCGAGTTCTGCCATCGGGCCTTGAACATGCCCTTCTTTGACTGTGTGGTTAGAGAAATTTGCAATGAGAACAAGAACTGCTTGACATCCTTCTAGTGGTCTTTTACCTAATGTTTGCCCAGAGGCCAGATTTAATTTGAGTGATAGCTTCTGGGGTCTGAGTTTATGTAATTTTGATTGAGGTAAGAGCAAGATGGAGGAAGCACTCCAGGTTTAAGAGATGTCCAAGCTTTTAAGTCACGTGGGAGACTATCAAAAGAGTTCCATGTTTCAGGGGTTCTGGAAGGCAGGATTCTAGTCCAATTTGGAGAAAGGAGAACAAAGAATGAAAAAAAAAAAAGAATTCCGAATGAAAATAATCGAAGCTAAAACTCTGTTGGGAATTCAACAGTACAGTTCAGGAAATCTGTTTGACGTATGAATAATAGGTTGTTGTTATGCGTAGTCTTAAAGACTCTCAGCGGAGCCCCGATCCAAGCTTCATTTTAGACTCGACTTGTCCCTGGACTCCTAACTTGTTGTCACTATAGAATACCAGACTGATAGTTGCTGGGATTTTCCCACTATTTCTTAGGAGAGGTAAGAATGTGAGGAGGCAAAAAAAGGACCTTAGTCAGTGATGTGCTACTAAGTGTTTAACAACTGGATCCATGAGGTGGGGTTGGGGGGTGGGGGAGTATGCCTCTATTTACAAACATAAGTTTATTATAAACCATACTGGTGTAAAGGATATGTAGCACACAATTTATTAATAATAATAAAATACATAATACTCTTTGTTGTAAATTAATTGATTGTTACAAAATGTTTTTGTTAATTTGTGCCAAACTCTTATACCTATAGCCAATCTACAGTTGCCACTGAGAACCAGATGTGGTTCTTACATGAATGTTAGTGAATGTTTTCCTTTAAGTCAGTGAGTAAGACGAAGTAAAACAAGAAAGACATATATCTCGGAACTTACTTGTCAATGATTTGAGTACTGGAGGAAAACTGGAAGAATATCTCCTCAATTTTTTATTCACAATGTAATAACCAGACACGACATGTTTAAAAAATTTAATCTGTATTAGTTAAATTTCCTCTACCACTTTCTGAAGTTCAAACCAGGGACTGGCCAACGTTTTCTGCAAAGGGCCAGATAGTAACATTTGCGGTTTTTTAGTTGATAAGGTCTCTATCTTAACTATCTCTATTTGTACAACCCGGCCATCACAGTATGAAAGCAGCCAGAAGCTGCATGTAAGCAGATAAGCGTGGCTGTATTCCAGCCAAACTTTATTTGTGGACACTAAACTTTGAATTCAATGTAATTTTTATATATCCGGAAATATTTTTCTTCTTTTGTTTTTTTCAACAATTAAAAATATAAAAACCATTTTTAGCTCATAAGCCATACAAAAACAGGCAGTGGGCTAGATTTGGTTTATGAGCTGTAGTTTGTCATTCCCTTAATTTTGTCTGGCCACAGAATAGTAAATTAAGCTCTGATTTGCAGCATTTGCCAATCCTGTGGTATAAAGATTACCACTATGGCTGATTTCAAGCTACCAATGTGACACCACTGAATGTTGGGAAGAGATGAGGAGTAGCACAACATTATATTGTATTTCCACCCCAAAGATAAAACAGGTAAGAATAACCTCAAGAGCATACATAATAGTAAAATAATTTGAAATGCTGAGTTTTAAGTATTTATTACACTTTTATATTATTCACTTATTTGTATGATTATATGATTTCATTGTTAATAATGGCAACAACCAACTTGCAAAATTCTCAAAAACTTAACAATCGGCTTCTGCAAGTTGGTACAAGCTGGTTTCCCAAGCACTTATTCTAGCGATACTGCAACTCTTGACTCTGATATTCCCCCACCAACACTGATTCTTCTTCTTCTTCTTTTTTTAAAGATTTATTTGAGAGGGACAGACAGACAGAGAGAGACAACAAGCAGGGAGAGGAGCAGAGGGACAAGCAGACTCCCTCCTGAGCAGGGAGCCTGATTTGGGACTCAATCCCAGGACCCTGAGATCAGGACCTGAGCCGGGGGCAGATGCTTAACCAACTGAGCCACCCAGGCACCTCAACACTGATTCTTCTACCATAGAAGCAGAATTACCTCTTAGAAGTGTCCGCAAACTAGAGAGAGTGCAAGGAATCTTAGGCCGTGAGTCCATCTAAGAAGCTCTTGCTGATTCTGCCTTCCACGGAGAAATGAAATGATGGAAACCTTAACCGCCACAGGTGTAGTGGGTCTTGACTTATCTCCCAAATGGAAGAATTGTTATAATAGTCATAATAGTTGACATTTCTTGAGTATTTACTGTGGACCATGCACTGTTCTCAACTTTTGCCTGTCCCAACTCATTGGGTTGTCACTCAACCCCAAGATGGAGTTTCCATCATCATCATTTACATTCGAGGATAAGGAGACACACAAACGTGAGGCTCCTTGCCGAGGTTACAGATGTGGAAAATTAAAACTTCCAACTTCCCTAAACACTAGCTCATTTCCTAAGTTGCGCTTGCAGAGATCAAGTATCTGTTTTTTATTATTTACTTATTTATCAATCCAATAAAAGATTATCAGTAAAATTCAGTAGGTCCCAAACTGGACCATCATCTTTCCTCCCCAAATCTGTTTTCTCTGTTCTCTTTTCCACGTGCTTGCTGTTCCTGGTACTGACACGACACTAGGCACCCTGGCATCTTGGACTCTTTCCTCCTCATTCTACACAGCTGCCAATCCTGTCCATGGAAACTCCAATATTACTTATTGGGCCTTCTCCTTTTTATTTCCATTCTCCTTCTCATTAAGGACTTCGGTACCTCTCACTCAGATGATTACAGAAGGCCCCTCACCATCTCCAAGTATTTGTTCCAAATGGCATACCGTGCTGCCAGAACATGGTACCAGTCTCTTGGTCATAAGCTATAATGATTGCCCACTGCCTACTCCTCAAAGCGCTCCCTTTCCTCCTCCTCTTGTCTCCTTTTAAGCTGCAAGCTTACAGAACTTTTCACCATTTTTCGCAGACACTCCATGCTTGACCCACCTCCACGCCTTTGCTCAAGCTCCTTCTTTTGCTTGCAGTGCCCTTCTCCAGAACTCTGTCTGCCTGCTCTCTAGTCTTTTTTTTTTCATTTTAAATGACCCAGAATTTCCTTGGTGTCCCAGCCAGAAGCAGCCTCTCCCTCTGCTGAAGTCCCATAGCATTTTTTCTACCTGTGCTTTTCTAGTGGCACTTTTTGCTCTCCCCACCCTAATTATTCTTTTTGTTTAAGATTGTACTTATTTATTTATTTTAGAGGGGGTGGAGGGAGGAGTGGATGGAGAAGGATAAGCAGACTCCACACTGAGCTCGGAGCCCAACACAGGGCTCAATCCCACGACCCCGAGATCATGACCCGAGTTGAAATCAAACCGACTGAGCCACCCAGGCGCCCCCATTTATTCTTCTTTGTTGTTTCTCTTCTCTCTCCTGCTTGACTCTGAATCCCCTGAAAGCATGATTAGTTTTCCACCTATCCCCTACGGTTGCTTGTGCACTGGGGGCTTAGCCAAGATCAGATGGGTGAATGAATAAAATCCAGCACAGGCAACCTCTCACCACTTACTATCAATGTTGTTTAATATTCCTTTTGTGAAACATACCATGCACAATATAGAGCTGCATTGTCCAACATGGTAACCACCAACCGCATGTGTCTGTGGAGCACTTGAAATGTGGTCTAAGTCCAAAATGTACACTGGTCCAAATTGAAATGTGCAATCAGTATAAAATATATACTGTACTTTGAAGTCTTAGGATGAAAAAAAAATCTCAGTAGTTGTTTTACATGTGCAAATTATCATGCCTGCAATACAGTGGGTTAAATAAAATATAAAAATTACCACCCGTTTATTTTTGCTTTTAAAAATGTGACTACTGGAAAGTTTACAATTACAGACATGGCTTGCATTATATCTCCACTGGAAGCTCTGTTATAGAGTGTACTCATGATCCCCTTGAAATGTCTCTGTTTTCTAGACTGACAGTTTGTTTTCATGGAAAGTGTTCTCAGAACTTGTCCCAGTTCCTTAAACTTTTGGAAGCTTTGTTTCCTTGATTTTAAATTAGGGGTAACTGTGCCTTCCTGACAGGTGGTTTAATAAGGTAGTATACATTAAGCTGCCTGACACTTTGTAGGTACTGGGTAAGTATGGGTTTTTTTAACTTTCTGGGCCAGCACAAACATACCACATGCATCATTCCCACCCATCATTGCCAGTATATCAGTATCACTGCACTGACCAGTACTCACCATTGTTGTAGGCTAGCTCTATATAATCTTTCTATTATATCTTAATGTTGCTTTAAGTCTCATACCCCTAGCAAGAATACATGGGAAATGCAATTGTTAACCTGAAAACAAGGAGAATTTGGAGACCTTATCCTGCTTACATTTTCAGGGTCTGGATCCAAATTACAATGTAAGCAGCCTGAGGCTCACCTCTCTGGAGGAAAGAGATGTCCACATCTGCAACGTTGCTCAATTTGAGGGGGTCGATTCACATCATACAGTATCCTGTGTTTTACACCAACAGTACAGTGTGAAGGGTCCTTTGAATAACTTGCTGTTCTCATTGATATTATATGATTGATGGCAGGGAAGAGTAGGGAGATATGTACAAATTGTTCTTCATTTTAGGCAAGACCATGAACCTAGGTTTTGAGATCCTTAAAGATTAGAGGGTAATTAGCAAAAAAATGAAACAATTATCAATGCTATATATGCTATATAAAATAATGTCAACATTATTTTCAGAACAGACATTACCATTATAATATACTGATATTAATACTAACCAAGGATTTCTGGGAAATTTTTCCTTCATCATTAAAGGTTAGAGTTGTCATTGCTGTCATGTTCCATGAGGTTGCATGTCCTGCATCTGCTTGTCTCCTTCACAGAAGGGCTTATATATCTAGAGAAGGTGAGGTCTTCACAATGGGAAGAGGAAGATTTTAAGTCTTCATTATCAGTGTACAACAAGTAATTTTAGATCCCAAGATAACCTAACAATAGAGGGATGATGGTATTTATCATCTTGGGCTGCTTGTGCATGAATATTATTAATCATCAACTTAATCCTGAATATCTTGGGACTGCAGCAGAGTTCCAGGATTCCATTTCTTAATGTCTTCATTACAGCTGTAAATCTCAAAATAAATACAATAATTACAAGGAAGCATCAGCAGCTGGGGCAATTAAATGCTAGTTGCCTTCTGCTATGCAGAGACTTGCATTAAGCAAAATGTGTGCTCTTCATTACAGAACAATTCTTTACAGATAAATGTTCCACAGTAGAAATGATGTTCCTTCTGCCAAAGGAAGAAACTTAACCGGGAGGGTGCCATTCCTGGGGTCCCTGGATATCCAATAGTGATGCTCAAGCTCAAATGTGAAAGAGAAATTGGACATGAAATCTTCAGGTCCCTGGGGCTCCACTAATCAGATGACTGGGCACAAAGATGGGTTTTCTCTTTTCAGATTGAAGATGTATTTGCCACAGAAAATCCACCAAATAATCATCAAATATTTACTGAAGACAAACCATCATTGTCCTTGTCATCAACTACAAAAACTTATTTTGTGTGTAACACACACATTACCTGAATTAGACCACAGAAGAGCAAAACTCTGGATTGTAACAGGGGAAACTAAATATGACTACAAAGATAATAACACAGAAATTTCAACAGAAAGTACTATACAGTAAGAGATATAGGGTAAGAGATATAGGGATAGCCACTTTAGTGGGCATTATTCTAGAGTCATGATATGTTTAATAAGAAATATAAGAACTGATCCCTGTGCTTAGGGAATCACAATTTAATTGGGGGATGAGCTAAACATAAAACTATGAGAAAGCAATAGGATATAAAGAGCTAAGTTACAGATGCAGAATGAAAACCTGTGAAGATTGGAAACAAAAAAAGAGAGCAGACTCTATGGTGTCAATAGTCAGGGGTGGCTCCATGGAGGGGAGAGAGGGCTTTAGAAATCCTTTAAAGTCAGACAGTTTGGATAAATGAAGGGGAGAAGGAAGAGTTCAAGGCTTCAGGTGAAAATATCTTTAGTTTTGGTAAACTTTGGAGAGTTGGTCAGCAAATCATTTATTCAACATCAGCGTTCTGATGGAGGAACTGGACTATTTTGAATGGGAAATGAAGAACAGATCCTTACGTCTATAACTGCAGGTTCTACTGATGGGCACACTCTTGGGTTTGGAAGTCATCCTTCTGTTCATTCGGTAAACACTGACTAAGGACCTGTTATACACTGAGATTATACTAGGCTATATTAGGCAAGACAAGTTACACATCAAGGATATGGAAAAGTTAACAGGTTTAATCACATACAATGTGGTCCATGCTCTTACAAGGACAAACACAGAGTTTTAGAGGAGAACCCCCAAACTCAGGCTTGGGAAGTCAAGAAAAGTTGAGATGTGCAGAATAAATAGGGGTTATCCCGGCAAGGGACGTGGAACTGTAGGAAGCATATCCAGATGGCATGAATAATTTGGGTAAAAAGCCGACCTGGCTAGGTTTAAGAACCCCAGGTTGTTCTGTTTGGCTGGAATGAAGAGGCAAGAAGAGTTGAGGCCAGGCATATAGGCCAATGCCAAATGGTAAAATACTTTCAAGCAGTGGTAAAGAATTTGGACTTTGTCCTGAGGACCGTGGAGAGTCAGTGAATAATTTTAAACTGGGGATGGACATGATTGCATCTGTTTTGAAACCTCATCCAGGCTGCAGTGTGGAGAATGGATTGGATGCTCCAGGGTCAAAGCTGATACTATCATACAGCATTTTCATAACTGCCCTAAATGAGAAAGGGAAAAATGTGTGTAGTCTAGTCTCCTCTGCCCATGCCTATTGTCTGCTTCTTGACTCAAGATTGCAGTCTTTATCCTTAGAGGCATGGGATTCTGATCCTCAATACCTACAAGAAGGTTTTCCTGATTCTACCTGGTTCTACCCCAGCAATGGATAGATGACTGCTCAAATTTCTGTCTGCTCAAGTCCTAGCCTGATCCGAAAGGAGACCACTTGCTAACACATATAACAATGTCATAACTCAGCACAATTATGTTGTGGAGGACAAAACATCAGGGAATTATAGTAATTCAGTTTAATATCTGCTGAAAGCTTTGATAAAGGCTTATGTGGCTGTTCAGAGAAATTGCATGCGGTAAGAAAGCCATTGCCATAACCACTGAAAAACACTTGGTATTTTGACAAAATTTAAAATGCCCTCTCAGGAAAGACTCTATTCTTCCCTTGAATAACATTTTAGATATTGAGGTAAAGGCAAGGGATATGCGTGGTAAGGAATTATGTTCATATTATACACAGCTCTCTGCTTGTATTCCAGGAGCTCCAAATTCCTTTTTTTCTTTTCTTTTTATGTTTCAGTCAGTATAAAAGCAAATTTGATCTGACTTCACAAATTGTGCTTCTAGCAAATTTTAAAAGTACTTAAAATGTTATCTTTGAAAATCAGGTAATACAACAGGACATCTGTGCATTCATTTTATTCTGGGCATCCCAGCAGCCTTCCAGGTTCATAGAATCTGTGTGTGATTGCAGATGTTTAATATGCATAATTAATTAAACGCTGATCCCAGTCATCATGCTGCCAGATATAAATACTATCTGGGAAGGGCTGTTTCATAAGATGACAAGTCTAATAGCGCAAATGTTGCAACACCATTCAGAGGAGGAAGGAAGCTGTTCTGGGGTTTTACTAAAAATAAGATGCTTGTACTGAAAAAGGAAATTATAAGTGCATGTTCTACCCACCTAGGTTGGCCATCTATTCTATTCCAAAGAGTAGCACTCACTTCCAAACCACTCTCTGGGATAAAAGGAGTTGCAATTGAGGAAGAGTAAGAAACTGACAGATCTTCTATTATTTGGATAAATGATCCTTTCTCCTTTCCTTTCATATAATTGCACACTTCAATCGAATAAACAAGAAGTTAGTGGATTAAATAAACATTAATAAGAAGGCCTAAGCATAAAAGACAAAGGTTGCATCCTGTCATATTTAATATGGGCTTCTTAAAACAGATATACAGATATACACATTTAATATTACTTTATGAACAGATATTTTTCAGTTGCATTTTGGGAGCTGTATTATTGTTTTGATCCATTACTTTTAGGTTCTTATCCTAACTGCATGGAACTATTTAAACATGAGAAAAAGCAGTTTATTGGAGATTATATCCCTTTGAAAAGCAATTTATTTCTAGCATGGCAAGGATACTAAACTTCCTTATTGTTGGCACATTTAATCCATTTTTAGAATCCTAATGTTTGAAGCTGAACCAAAAATGGGATATTTTCAGGGGAACAAGAATTGGAGTGGATAAACCACTTCTGAGAATTTTGCAACAATCCAGGTGATAGATGGTGGCAGGAGAATAGGAGATGTTGAGGAGTAGGTTGACACCGGATATATTTAGAAGGAAATGGTGCAAGAAAAAGAGAGGACTGAAGGATGATTCCAGAATTCCTTTGAGCTGCTGGATGGTGGTGGTGCTAATGGAAGAGATGGGGAGGGGCGCCTGGGTGGCTCAATTGGTTAAGCATCAGACTCTTGATTTTGGCTCAGGTCAGGCTCCACACTCAGTGGGGAGTCTGCTTGAGATTCTCTCTCTCCCTCTGCCCCTTCCCCCTCATACAAGCGCATGCAAACCCGCTTGCGCTCTCTCTCTTCTCTCCCTCTCTAAAATAAATTTTAAAAAAGAGAGAGAGAGAGAGAGATGGGGAATATTTGCGGATGGGACAAAGTTTGAAGGAGAGAGTGGTTGAATTGCCTGCCTCCGTCCCTCTTTTCCTCGATAGCTTCCTTCCTTTTTTCCTTTCAGGCAGTGTGCGAAGGTGACTGGACAGAGGCTGGAACTCTCATGGCTGAGTATTTTAGGGGTTGGGGGGCCCTTGTGGGCCTGGGGTTGACAAAAGGAGATTGTGAAGAGGCAGCCTGGTAGCAAGAGACTGGCTCCATGAGGGGGATTAAGCAAATGAGTAAATATACTGGTGGCTTCCGGAGCCAGGTTTGTTATTGTTGGAGAAGGTACAGATATGGAAAGGGGAGAGCTAGAGTGAACCCGATGGTGTTGGAGGGCAACCAGATATATCTGTGTGAACTCATGGTGTGCGTGTGTACACACACATATATACACGCATCATATGTATCCACCTAAATGTGTATATGTATTCACATATGTGTGTGTATATATATATATATATGTACATATATTTCCTAGATCTGGCCAACATCCATAGTAAAAAAATACAAACAAAAGGCACACATTTCCCCGCATAAATCTATATTGTGTAGTAACTAAAATACTGTTCAGAGCCGTGGCTAGAATTAAACAGTAGAACCATACACAAAAAAGAGCCCAGTAGCAGTGAATGCCCTGGTAGCAATGGACAGATCTTGGTTTCTAAATAGCACTCTCCACTAAAACACTGAAAGGAAACACTACGTAAAGAATTGGCTGACTCTAGGGCAGGGCAGTGAAAAGAACAAGACCAACGTAGAACATCTTTTTGTATCAGAAAGTAGGGAAGTGCTCACAGAATGATGGGCTATGTAATAAAGAAACAAAAGCCTTCTTTAAGGGCTTCCTCTAAATCAAGTCTGGGTCAACCTGGGCATCAAAATAAGTAATGACAGCAGTGAATTATAATTCATTAAGCAATAAAGGAATATATGATTTTAAACTTTCTCCCCATCTGTTAACCATCATAATAATAATTGATCCAGGCAAAAAAACATTGATGATGCCAATTAATAAATGTAAAAGTAATGACAGAATAAAGAAACCCATTTGTTAACCATAATAATAACATTATTATTATATTAATAATAATAATAAAATATTAATATTAATATATGATAACATTATTAATTAATAATAATCAATAATAATTGATCCAGGCAAAAAAAATTGATGACTTCTAAGTTTCAAATCTCATTAGTCTCTTGTGCTCTGTGATAGTTGCTCAGTGTTGCTTTGCTTTTATATGACCTTGACAGTTTTGAGGAATATTGGTTAGATGTTTTGTAGAATGTCCCTCAATTTGAATTGTCTTATGTTTTACTCATGGTTATTGGGATTATGAGTTTTTCAAAGAATTCCATGGAGATGAAGTACCCTTCTCCTCACTCCTGTGGGGGAGTCTATGGTGTACACATGACATCAGTGGTGAAAATAAACCTTGGTCCCTTGGGCAGGGTAGTGTTTTCCAGGTTTATATACAGTTCCCTCTCCATCCTTTATTCTTTGAAATTGAGTTGCTCTGTCTAGCGCACACTTGGGGGTGGTGTTGATGAAGTGTCAGCTCCTGCGAGGTGTAGTATCTACATATATTACTTAGAATTCTTCCGGGGCGCCTGGGTGGTGCAGTTGGTTGGGCATCCGACTCTTGGTTTGGGCTCAGTTCGTGCTCTCAGGGTCGTGGAATCCAGCACCTCATCAGGCTCCGTGCTCAGAGGGGAGTCTGCTTGAGGATTCTCTCCCTCTGCCCCTCCCACTTGTGCTCTCTCTCTCTCTCTCTCTCTAAAATAAATAGATAAATCTTAAAAAAATTAGAATTCTTCTGTAGGGAGTATTTGCCTCTTTCCCCCTATTTATTATTTTTGCAGTATAGACCCACATACATTTATTTTATACTTTGGATGATACTCCAATACTGTATTATTTAATTTGCTGTTTTTTTCTAGCTTTGGCCATTGGGAGTGCTTTCACATGGCTATTGTGTCTGTTTCATGTGACCCTATCATTTTTTTTAAATATATCTTTACTTTCACATTATAAAATGCTCCAGGCTTATCTTGTATTTTCCCTAACTCAGTCCTGCATTTCTCTAAGATGACCTGGTTCCTTTAATTGGAGAATGTTAATTGGAAACCAAGATCTAGACACAAGGCATGCTTGTTGCTCCGGAGATGTCATCGCTTTTAGGCACCCTGAGGTAGATAAGACAAAACGAGGCAATGCAGGCATGTATCCTAACCCACATGGACATGCATGCCTGTACTGATTCTGTATCTATCCATTTGCGTATATATTAAACAGGAGTTCATACTGCTGTTTCCAACCCATATCCAGTACCACAGGGTTCATTTTAGCCTTCACTTCTTGCTTATAATGAATAATTTTTGAATGTTTAACTCTTTTCTTAATTTTCAGATTTTATTGACTGATTTGAGAGAGAGAGCACAAGCAGGGGAAGGGGGAGAGGGAGAAGCAGGCTCCCCACTTAGCAGGGAGCCCCACGTGGGGCTCGATTCCTGGACCCTGGGATCATGACTTGAGGCAGATGCTTAACTGAATGAGCCACCCAGGCGCCCCAATTTTTGAATGTTTAATAAACATTGCATTCCTGGAATAAACTCCACTATTATTATAGTGTATTACCCTTTTCCTATCTTACTGGATTTCATTTGCTAAAATTAAAAATAAACCGGTGCATTTATGTTCATGAAGAATATTGGTCTGTAGTTTCCTTTTCATGCAACATCTCTGTGTTAATCTCACTATCAGGATAATGCTGGCTACATAAAATAAGTTGGGAAGTGTGTTCCATGTTTCAGCTTTTGGGAAGAGTTAGTGTAAAATTCCTATTATTTCTTCCTTGCATGGTAGGCTTTGCCAGTAAAGCTATCTGGACCTTGAGTTCACTTTGTGGAAGGGCATGGGATTGGGAATTCAGTTTCTTTCATAGGTATTTAGTAGGCAATTCGGGCCATCTGTCTCCTTGAATGAGCTTTGGTAGGTCTTATCTTTCAAAGAATTTATCCCTTTCATCTAGCTAGTCAGATTTATAGGCACAAGATTGTTCATAGTTTTCCCTTATTATCTTTCTAATGACTGCCTGTCTGCTGCATTTGTGCTGATGCCATCGTTCTAATCCCTAATATTGGTAATTTTTAATTTTTTCTCCTTTCCCCCC
>NW_027397628.1:14761-17522 GCF_003265705.2 Callorhinus ursinus
CTTTTTCTTCTAATATATTTAACACTATAAATTTCTCCCCAAGTAGTGACATCCCACATTTTATGTTAGTTATACATTTTTTAGTTAGTTCAAAATAATTTCTAATTTCCCTTTTGATTTCATATTTGATGCATCAATTATTGAGAAGCATGTCATTTGATTACCAAAGAGTTGGGAATATTTCTATTATTGAGTTATAATTTAATTGCATATTATGGTCAGAGTACATATTTTGAATAGCTTGATTCATTTTAAACTTTCTTAGACTTGTTTTATGGCCTAGGATGTATTCTATCTTCATTAATGTTCTGGGTATACCTGAAAGAGATGTATGTTCTTCTGTTTGTGGTGGAATATTCTATAAATGGCAATTAGTTCAGGGCAGTTGATAGTGTTCACATTTTCTATATCCTTACCGATCTTCTGTACATTTGTTCTATCAATTATTGAGAAAGGTTATTGAAATCTCTGAATATAATTGTAAATTTGTCTACTTCTTGTAGATTATATATAATCAGTTATGTTGATAAAATAATTCACATACCATACAGTTTACCTGTTTAAACTGTGTAATTCAATGGCTTTCAGTAGATGCAGAGAGTTCTGCAACCATCACCACAACCAGTTTTAGAACATTCTTATTCCCCAGGGCGCCTGAGTGGCTCAGTCGTTAAGCGTCTGCCTTCGGCTCAGAACATGATCCCGGGGTCCTGGGACCGCGGCCCACATCGGGCTCCCTGCTTGTCAGGAAGCCTGCTTCTCCCTCTCTCACTCCCCCAGCTTGTGTTCCCTCTCTCGCTGTCTCTCTCTCTGTCAAATAAATAAATAAATTCTTTAAGAAAAAAAAAAGAACATTCTTATTCCCCTACATTCCTCTAAATCCCCACCCCTTAGCTGCTAGGAATGTAAAATAGTGCATTCCCTCTGGAAATAGCCAGCTTCTCAAAAATTAAACATAGAATTATCATATTACCCAGGAATGTCACTCTTAGGTACATATCCAGAAGACTTGAAAACAGGAACCCAAAGATATTTGGACACCAGTGTTCATAGCAGCACTATTCACAATAGCCAAAAAGGGGAAACAACCCAAGTGTCCATCAACAGATGAATGAGTAAACATGCTGTAGATACATACAATGGAATACTATTCAGCCATGAAAAGGAATGGAGTTCTGATATATGGTACCATATTAACGATCCTTGAAAATATTTTAAGTGAAATAGGCCAGATACAAAAAGGACAAATATTGTATGATTCCACTTACATGAGGTATCTAGAATAGGAAATTCATAGGGACAGAAAGTAGAATAGAGCTTACCAGTGCCCAGAGGAGGGCAGAATGGGGAGCTATTGCCTAATAGTTAGAGTTTCTGTTTGGAATCATGAAAAAGTTCTGGAATTGATAGTGGTGGTGGTTACACAACACTGTGAATGTCCTTAATGCCACTGAATTGTACACTTAGAAATGGTTAAAATGGTAAACTTTGTTATTTATATTGTAATTTAAAAAATTACACTACAAAAAAGGCAAATACAAAAGAATGCAGGAATGGAGAGAAGATGGGACAGAAAAATAGAAGACAGGTTTGTCATAGGTGCCGCCCCCTGCATTGTGTGCCTACCCACGCGACTGGCCACGTTCTGCTGATGGGGCCGGGCTGCTGCGGACGTGGGTCAGGCATGCTGATCCAAGTAGCTAGGCATCTGCACAGTTAACTTTCCTGAACAGGTGGCAGTCCTGCAGTTTATGTACCCACTGGCATTTCCTGTGATTGGGCCAGTGTTGCAAGGGGAGAGGTTCGTTGCTGGTGGTGCGCAGAGGCGGGTACCCAGACTGAAAGAATAGGAGAACCCCTTGAAGACTGATTCCAAGAATACCTTCAAAGAGGACTTCCCTGGGCATATCTTCAATGTGTCCACCTTTGACTGCTTCAGATCGGAAAAAAAACTTTGATTCTTAGAGTCACTTACTTCAGCAATTCAAGGTGATATTGACTAAGTTAAGAAACAGCTAGACTTACCAGAACATTTGGCACTAAAGAAGACAATGTCTTCCAGGTTCCTAAAGGAAACTAATGAATGGCCACTGGGGAGAAATCATCTGTCTTATTTATTCATCCACTGCTTATAACTGTGCAACTTATTTTGGTTATATTACTAAAGCTGTGTATTGGTTTAAAGAGTATAATGTATTTACCACATTATGCTTTAAGTTAAACCCATCATGCGTCAGTATTAAAGAGTCATCCTAAAAAAAAAAAATCAAGATTTTTTAATGTATATGTTAGTTAAAAACACTTTCAAAGCTTTCTAAAATATACCACTAGAAAGGTCTTAAAACTGCCTTATGATGGAAATAAAATGCATCCTTTACTATAAAAGGCAAGTTTTTAATTTAAGTTGAGAACTGTAAAATCCAGCATGGATGCCATCGAATAATACGCGCTCTAAACAGAGAAGGCTTAGAAAAGCAAATGCGCTGAAAAAAGGATTCATGTTTATGACAAACTTAAGGGGAAAAATCCAGACTTTGTATTTTGTATGTATTTTGAATTAATGTTTTATTATTGACATAAAGACCTGTGACATTTCATTTTATTCAGTTCCTTCATGAGATCAAATCATTGTACCACTGTCCATGTTGGTATAGATCTACATCAATTCTAAATAGTCTGGGTTCCCTCCTTCTTCCAAGTTTTGTCCATATATATTTTTTTAAAGATTTTATTTATTTGCCAGAGAGAGACAAAGCAAGAG
>NW_027397628.1:17622-21502 GCF_003265705.2 Callorhinus ursinus
TCATTGTCCATTTAGATTATTTTGCAACCATAGTTATGAGAGATTGACTGTTTATACCATTTCATCCTTTCACTGTATTAATGATGATTATCATGTATATCTGTATTGATTAGAAAAAAAACTTTTGTCTTTAGGTTTCTTCGGGATTTAAATGAATAAATAGCAGTTCACTTATATATCCAACTCAAAGAACACAGAATGCTTGTTTTCCCCCTGGGAAAACTATTTAAGAGCCAATTAAATTATGAAATATTTAGAAGGTTATTTATTTTAATGTAATGATTTGCTCCTAAGCAAGTCTAAGCTGTTATAGGTGTGTATGCACTGTAATTTGATGTCATTTTAAAGAGAGCTTGTAGCTTGAAAGAAAGGCATAATAAAATTGTAGTTAAAAAATCTTCATACTGATACATTTTTCTTCAACTATGTGATTTTTATTTAAATATTTTATTTATTTATTTGAGAGACAGAGAGAGCACAAGCAGGGGGAGCAGCAGAGGCAGAGGGAGAAGCAGGCTCCCCGCTGAGTGGGGAGACCGACATGGGGCTCTTGATCCCAGGACCCTGGGATCACGACCTGAGCCGAAGGCAGACGCTTAATGGATTAAGCCACCCAGGTGCCACAACGATGTGATTTTTGATTACTTGAGTCTTTTTGTTTACACTGATAGAAGTTTGAGATCCCTGCATATTTAGAAGCTAAGATTACTGATTGCTTTAGGCTCCTGAAACAGTTGATTGTATCATTGTTCACCTGAGCGACATATCTGGTGGGTGTCTTGGGGCGGGGGGAAGAAGTGTATAGAAGATACCTTTAAAGGTGATGATATTATAAATCAGTTTCCCTAATTTGCATAAATTAATGAGCTGTTTGCACTAAAGACATTTACAAAGTATATAGGAAAATATCTAAAACTGATGTTGAGGTGCCGGGACATGGATAAATGCAACTGGGTCGTGTTTTCCTTTTTGGTGTAGGAATTTGTGGCAAAGAGAATAGCTTGTGGCTTTTTCATTTCTTCTTTAGTAAAATACTGTTTCATCTCCCCCTCTGATTTCCCCCCCTTCATCCTTCCCCTCCTGCTATCTTCTTCTTTTTTTTTTCTTAACATATATTGCATTATTTGTCTCAGAGGTACAGATCTGTGATTCAACAGTCTTGTACAATTCACAGTGCTCACCATAGCACATACCTTCCCCAATGTCTATCATCCAGCCACCCCATCCCTCCCACACCCCCACCACTCCAGCAACACTCAGTTTGTTCCCTGAGATTAAGAATTCCTCATATCAGTGAGATCATATGACACTTGTCTTTCTCTGATTGACTTATTTCACTCAGCATAACACCATCCCCTTCCATCCACGTCATTGCAAATGGCAAGATCTCATTCCTTTTGATGGCTGTATAATATTCTATTGTGTATATATACTACATCTTCTTTATCCATTCATCTGTCGATGGACATCTTGGCTCTTTCCACAGGTTGGCTATTGTGGACATTGCTGCACATAACCCTTCGGATCCCTACATTTGTATCTTTGGCATAAATACTCAGTAGTGCAATTGCTGGATCGTATGGTACCTCTATTTTCAATTGTTTGAGGACCTCCATACAGTTTTCCAGACTGGTTGCACCAGCTTGCATTCCCAACAAGAATGTAGGAGGTTTCCCCTTTCTCTGCATCACCACCAACATCTGTCCTTTCTTGGCTTTTAATTTTAGCCATTCTGAATGGTGTGAGGTGGTATCTCATTGAGGTTTTGAGCTGGATTTCCCTGATGCCGGTGATGTTGAGCACTTTTTCATGTGTCTTTTGGCCATTTTGATGTCTTCTTTGGAAAAATGTCTGTTCATGTCTTCTGCCCATTTCTTGATTGGATTATTTGTTCTTTGGGTGTTGAGTTTGATAACTTCTTTATAGATTTTGGATACTAGCCCTTTATCTGATATGTCATTTGCAACTATTTTCTCCCATTCTGTCCGTTGTTTTTTGGTTTTTTGGACTCTTTCTTTTGCTCTGCAAAAGCTTTTTATCTTGATGAAATCCCAATAGTTCATTTTTGCCCTGGGTTCCCTTGCCTTTGGCGATATTTCTAGGAAGAAGTTGCTGTGGCTGAGGTCGAAGAAGTTGCTGCCTGTGTTCTCCATTAGGATTTTGAGGGACTCCTGTCTCATGCTTAGGTCTTCCAACCATTTGGAGTCTATTTTTGTGTATGCTGTAAGGAAATGGTCCAGTTTCATTCTTCTGCATGTGGCTGTCCAATTTTCCCAACACTATTTGTTGAAGAGACTGTCTTTTTTCCATTGGATATTCTTTCCTGCTTTGTCAAAAATGAGTTGACCATAGAGTCGAGGGTCCATTTCTGGGGTCTCTATTCTGTTCCATTGATCTATGTGTCAGTTTTTGTGCCAATACCATACTCTCTTGATGATGACAGCTTTGTAATGGAGCTGGAAGTCTGGAATCGTGATGCCGAGGGAGTGGGATTTTTTTAGGTCACTGTAATAGTTGGTCCCCCGGGGGTGGGCAATTCCTGTTCTGCTGTTGACGTTGTCTCTAGCGGTTGGAGTGTGTATTACAATCCCATAGGGAAATGGCAGGGGGGTTATAGTGGTCGGCAGGCTATTGTTATTGATGATTTTTATGGGTGGGTTCCATATGATGAGATGTGAGATCTTATGGATAGGGATCCTCATTAAGTGCCTGTAAAGAGTGCTTTTTCTGAGTTTAATAGTAGATATACTTTTATTATTTTAATAGCCCTCCTTCTTCTTGGTACCCCAATGAGCAGTGCATTACAATAATGCCTGCATTTTATCCGTGTGTAGATGAGTGTTTGAGAACGGAAAATGTTGGCAATGCCTCTACAAATTGTACACTGGAACATACAGAGAATAAAATTGTATTTTTGACAACAAAATAGGAAGTATCCTCCTGTGATTCTTAGTTTAAACCAGGGGAGGGGGCCTTTTTGTGGTATTGGTAAAGAGTACCGTAGTCCTTCCTAGGGAACATTATCAGACTCTATTGGGAACTTGGTCTTTGTTATTGCGGAAGAATCAGGAGTTGACAAATTATTTGTCTCCTGTTTCATTTTCCAGGAACATTTCCACAATATTTGGTTTCACACCTCTGCCATTGTGAAATCATCCCAGATTTGGCACCAGCTCACCCTTCTGTGCAAAGGGTATGTTTGAACCAAGAAAAAAGCAGTTTCTGGGTGACTGGGAGACTCTAGGATCAGAATGCTGTTGGTAAGAAGTTACTGTGACCCTAAATTCTGAACAAGCTCCTGACATCCAGACTAAATAGAGTTCAGATTTAGAAACTTCAGATAGAAATTTTGTGTCCATAATGACAACTAAAGAACACGTGTGATCCTTAAACCTAACTCTAACCCTTAACTTTAACCCTAAAAGCTAACGTGACCCTAAACCCCAAACTGGAACCCTGAATCTCAAACCTGAAACTGAACCCCACACCCAAACTCTGAACCCAAGTCCTGAATCCAAGCCCTGAACGACGAACCCAAACCCTGAACCAGAACTCAGAGTCATGAGCCCTGAACCCAAACCCCAGGAAGAACCCAAACCCAAATGTGACCTTAAACTTTATCCCCTAAACCCTAAGTCTTAATCCCTAAATCATAAGCCTAAAGCCCTAAGCTCTAATCCTAACCATTAACCTCACCCTCACCCAAAACCCTCACCCTCACGCTGATCCTAAACCCAAACCTTGATCTAGAACTATGACCCAAACCTGAACCTGAACCCAGACCCAAACCCTTGACCACACTTTGTTTATGCATTCACCATGGATGGACATTTACATGGTTTCTACCTTGTGATTATCATGAACATTGTTCGGGTTTGGG
>NW_027397629.1:0-18260 GCF_003265705.2 Callorhinus ursinus
GGGGGGGGGGGGTCCCTGCTCAGCGGGGGGTCTGCTTCTCCCTCTGACCCTCTTCCCTCTCATGCTCTCTGTCTCTCATTCTCTCTCTCTCTCAAATAAATAAATAAAATCTTAAAAAAAAAAAAGAAAGTCGGTGAAGGCCACAGAAGCAGGTGGGGACCCAGGACAGAGGAGCATCGCTGTTTTCTGTGACAACCGGCAGGTGATTGGCAGAGCAGATTGAATGGAGAAATGGCACAGGAGTCACATGGCAGAGGGTTGAGGAATGAAGGGACCGTGACAGGAGGACATAGGGAGTATGGGCAGCTCTTCCAAGGAGCTTGGGAGGAACTGAGAAAGTGGGACAGTATCTTTTATAAGAACAGTGAATTTCATACGTTCTTAGGCAAGGAAAGATTTGTATCTTCTTTTTAGTGTAAAATGCTTCTGTTATTATTTTTATAGGAATATTTGTCACCATCTTATTATCTTTTCAATGTGTATTTTAAAACCTCTATCACCACTTCTATATGTATTCTTCCCACTCTTTTGACCTCTCTTTCTTTTTCCCTTTATATTACATTTCCTCTGTCCTTATCTCTTCCCTTCATTCTCTTTCCCTAACCTGCCATGATACAAAAATGGAGACCATTGTCTTGTTAAATTCCTTATTTAACATAAGCTTATAATTTTCATTCATAAATTAAAACAAAGAGGAATGTTTTATTTCTCTTATAAACTAACAAATACAAATTCATTCTGTGTGATTTTTATTTAGCTAATATTTTTTGGAACTCTTAAGAATATCTTTTCAGTACTGACTTTTATTTTCAGAATGTCAAATGTGAATATTTTTGATGGATTTTTTTTTCCATTCTGAAATTGAGGAGATAAAGGTACAGCCAGTTGGATCAGCCATTGTGGAACACAGCCTTGTCCTTAAACTTGAAAACATCAGGAACAACCCCATAAGCATCCACAGTCATAAAACCCAACTCAAGCACTCCAGTCTACATTAAGCTTATCTAGTTGGGTCCTGCTGTACTAAAGAGAGAGATATGGATGGGTCAGGGTGAGAGAGGCCAGACCAGCAAGAGGCCTTTTTCTCTTTTAAAAGCTGCCTTATTAGCCATACTCTCATGAACAAGCTAAATCCTAACTATTGCAAAATATCTGAAAAATACAGATAAGTTAACAGAAAAGTTAAAAACAGATGTAATGGGCTACATTTAGTGACTTGCTTTCAAAGGATACCATATGGAAAGGGGAAAAATGCAAACTTATGGTGGCGTGGCCTGACGCACAGGACTCAGGGGGTCAAGGTTAACATCCACAGTGATACGGCGGGGCAATAGCATACACCTTTGGTTGGCTGGGATGAGAACAGCACTTCACCTCTGTGGTTCTCCTGCCATCGTATCATAACCCTAACCTAACTGTGAGAAAAGCATCAGACACACCCAAGCTGAGGAGCATCCTGCAAAATATCTGCATGCTTATCTTCAAAATGATCAACGTTACAAAAAACAAGGAAATTCTGAAATACTGTCCCAGCCCAGAGGAGATGAAGAAACATGAGGAATGAAAAAGATGAAGTATTTTGGAAGAGAAACAAGACATTAGGCAGGAAGCTGCAGAAATCTGAACACAACATGAAGTTTAATTAATAATAATGAGTCACTATTTTTTCGTGAGTTGTCACAAAAGTACCAAGATAATGTAAACTGTTAACAGCGGGTGAAATGGGGTGAAAAACTGCATATTGTCTTTGCAATTTTTCACTAAGTCTAAAACTGTTCTAAAATTTTTTTTAATTATTGAAAAAAAAACCCCACCCAAACCAATACTTAGTAATTAATATTATAAATTTTGGGTAGATCATACAGGACTTCTCATGATGTGGATGCGTACATACTTGGCAATATATACACCTACACATATGTCAGTTTTTAAACACATGTTTTATAAGGTAGGATTGTGCGAAGAGTATGGATGTTGAATGTCAACTGTTCTTTGGTGGCCAAGGTCAAGACCCCAGAGGAGGCCTCAGACTCCTGATTTGTCTTAAACCAGCTTAGATCTTGCTCCAGCCTACCCTTTCAGACTCCCTCCCAGCTCACCTCCTTCAGGGGAGGGATCGGGGGCAACCAGGAACCCTACTCTCAGTTCCCCTCTGCCTCACCCCACCAAGAACCATCAGAGTAGAGGCCTGTTTGTCCAAAGCTCTCAGGCACCCTCAGGCAGGGGCAGGCTCCAGAGCCTGGTGCTTTAGCCTGACACTGGCCTTCATGAAGTCAGGCAGTGGTCAGCTGGCTGCAGAGTGGTTTTTGCCCTTTGTGTTCTTGAGCATGAGCAGAGAACACTCCAGTTTCCTTCCCCTGCGGTTGCTGTCCTGTGATCCTGGGGTGTGAGTGGGCTGCTTTGTGAATTCCCTTTCCCGGAAACTTTCAGGAGTGACAGCCCTCCAAACTAGCATGGTCCCTTTCTGATTCTGGAAGTGCCAGGGAAGCTTGGGAAAGTGGTGTGGGAAGAGCCAGTGGGGAAAAGTGTGCTCTCAGATTCCTCCTCTTGTTTGGCTAGAGTAAGCTGAAAAGGGTTTGTGACTCACTGACAGCAGGGAGATGAATGAAGAGTCAGTATCAGGACCTCTGGGACCTTAGGTTGTTTTTCCCTGGGACTGGGCTACTCTTAGAAGACCCAGGGCAGACCAATCCCTGTGGATAGGAGTGATAACTATCTCCTTGGGTGAGTTTTTATGTGAGTTTGTGGGAAGTTGTTTGATAAGAAAGACTAGATGGGGGGTGACTGGGTGGCTCAGTTGGTTAAGTGTCAGCCTTCAGCTCAGGTCATGATCTCGGGGTCCTGGGATCGAGCCCCATGTCGGGCTCCCTGCTCAGTGGGGAGTGTGCTTCTCCCTCTGCCTCTGCCCCTCCCCCCAGCTCATGCTCTCTCTCTCTCAAATAAATAAAGAAAATCTTTTAAAAAAAAGAAAAAAAAGAGCAGATGGCACTGGGTGCTAGGTATGGGGCTCTAAAACAGGTGACACCTGGCTTCTATGTATAACCTGACTTTATTCCATGTGGCAAATGGTTTGTCTCTCTCACTGTCCACAACTCCCCTCCTACCACCTAGTAAATTTTTAGGTGGACATAAAACTTCTCAGCTTAAGTTTATAGTTCATTGTTTTAGTTCATTGACTTAAAGCCATCTGAACACAATTTTAAGAAGTTCTCAAATCAACTAAAGAATATGGTTCTTAAAGAGAGCAGTCATATTAAAAGTTTTGAAATAGTAGTGAAAGACCCTCCTTAAAATACACAAACAAAACAAACAAAACCGAAAATAGGTTCTTATGGCTTCACATGTGTGTGAGTCTACCAAACTTTCAAGAATTATTCATCTCTATCTTTTGAAAAAGTTTCTGGGAAATAGAAGCAAAGCTAAAGCTCACCAGCCCATTTGACTCTAAATTCAGAAGATTATAGTCAAAGAGAGAAAATTATAGGCCATTTCCTTATGATTATAAAAGCACAATGCCAAATAAAATATTAGCTGCAAAATTAAAAAAAAAACAAATGGCAAAATAATGCATGTGGAAGAATTTCAGGATCATACCTGAAATGCCAAAATGGTAAGTATTAGATGATCTATCAATCAATTTATACACATCAGTATCCTAAAGGAGATAAATCATGTGATGATCTCAGTTGATGAGAATATCATTTTATCAGGTTAAAGACCTGTTTATGAGCAACAACAAAACACTTCTTGGCAAACTAGAAATAAAAGGGAATTCCTTTAATTGGTAAAGATGGGAATGATACTCAGCATCACAATCATTAAGGAAAAATAAATAAAAACTGCAATGAGATCCACCTTACACCCATTACTTTTAAAAAAAATAAACCTCAAAATAACAAGTGTTAGTGAGCATGTGGAGAAGCTAGAACCCTTGGGCGCTGTTGGTGAGAAGGTAAAATGGTGCAGCCACTGTGGGAAACAGTATGGAGGTCCCTCAAAAAATTAGAAATAGAATTACCATATGATCCAGCAATTCCACTCCTGAATATATACCCCAAAGAACTGAAACAGGATATTTGAACACTCATGTTCATAGCAGCATTATTCACAATAGCTGGAACATAGAAGTGACCAAGTGTCCATCAATGGATGAAGGAATAAGCAACACGTTTTGTATACACACAATAGAAAATTATATAGACTCAAAAAGGAAGGAATTCTGCAATATGCTACAACATGGGTGAACCTTGAGGATATTATGCTAAATGAAAAAAGCCGGTGATAAAAGAACAAATACTGTATCATTCATCTTATATGAGGCACCTAGAGTAGCCAAAATCATAGAAACAGAAAGTGGAATGGTGGTTGCTGGTTGGGGGGAGGGGTGGTAAGAAATGGGGAGTTATTGTTTCATGTATATAGGGTTTCAGTTTTACAAGATGAAATTGTTCTGGATATGGATGGTGGTGATGGTAGCATAATGTTATGGATGTATTTAATACCCCTGAACTGTACACTTAAAAATGGTTAAAATTGGTAAATTTACGTTATGTGTATTTTACTCAACAACAACAACAACAACAAATGGGAAAACACTCTAATGACCACCAGGACTTGACTTAAGTAGTAAGAATTCTTTTCTTTTCAAAATACAGGTTTTTTTTTAAGATTTATTATTTATTTATTTATTTGAGAGAGAGAGCGAGAGAGATCACAGAGAGAGAGGGAGAAGCAGACTCCTCTGCTGAGCAGGGAGCCCGACGTGGGGCTCGATCCCAGGATCCCGGGATCATGACCTGAGCTGAAGGCAGATGCCCACCCAACTGAGCCACCCAGGCAGCCCTCAGAATATATGTTTTTATTGACCTTTTCTTTTACAGATTGTTTTTGATATTTCTTACCTAATTATATTCTTCTTATGTATTCTTTTCAATTTTTAAGGGTATTTATATCTGTATTTAGTTGTGTATAATTACCTAGAGTCAATTTAGTTTCCTTTCCAGGCTAATCATTTTCCATGTGTGTGACACTGATTGTCATATGTACATATGTACATACTTATATCACTATCTCTGGAATAGAAGAATAAGTTCCTAATCCTGCTCTAGTAGCTAGGAGTGGTCCTTGCTCTAATTTTCCCACCAGTGGGTGAGATGCTTGTCTGGAGCAGAGTCTGGATTAGGGTGAGGTTAGGAACAAGGTGCTGGGTGGATCTGGATCAGGGTCAGAATCATATGGAACAGCATCCAGACAAACCTGGGCCTGACCTCTGGCTTTTTCTCCCATCCCCTCTCCTAACCTCGGCAGGGATTTAGGGTTTACCCAAAGGATCATTGTGGGGGACTCACTTCTAAAGACAGGATAAATTCGAGGTATCTTAATGTTTTAAGGTAGCTGTCCTGCCTTCAAAGGTATATATGGTATTTGGTCCACATTTCCCACAGAACCATAACTAGGGGCAGCAATCTGGTTCCAAGAAGAAATGCACAGCACTTGTCACAAAGCTGCATTTCAATAGCAAGTTTGCTGTGTGTTCCTTAGGTAGTAAGTTTATTAGCTCTGAGAGTGTACAAGGGGCTCAAGCCTGGCTCCTCTGTCTTCTGGTGTCACCCATTAGAGCCTGTGCCGTGTGTGATCTCTCATCCATGTCCCTGGGCTTGACGTGAGTCTGGACTCCTCTGTTCTTCGAGGTTTGATTGCTTCTTTCCTTTTCCCTCTCATACTTCTCCTGCTGTACCGCTTCATCTGAAACCTGGGGTGTTTGAATCTGGTGGCTCATCTTTCCTTAACCTTGTTGAAGGTTATCCAACCTTTACAGGGTTGAAGAGACCTTGTATGAAAGCCCCTGGAAACATTCAAGATCTAATGGAAGCAGCATTCTAGAAGGGTTTCAGGCTTCATGTAATGGCTAGAGAGATGTGAAAATCAGTATAGATTTCAGAGCTGGAGGTGACAGATTTGGAAAACCTAATACACACTCCATGCACCCATGTAGTAACAATCATGAGAAGATGGAGAGTGATTTTAGCATTTAAATGGGTAGAGATAAAAGGAATACTAAGGAACATCAAAGATAAAGACTTGGGTGAGGGAGACTCCCATCATCAAGAGATGCTGGCTTGACCAATGGGAAGAGAAGCATGGGAGCAATGTCTAGACTCCAGACAGTCAAGAGTTCTAAGAAATATTGTGAGGTCCACAATGCCTAAGGACACAGAGAGGTCCAGCACTGTAAGGATGAATGTGAGTCCGTTAAATCTGGCTACCTTGTGACCATGCGTGACCTTGCCCAGAGTAAATCTGTTGACAAAGTGGAAGCATGAGTCAGATTATCACTGAGGAGTGAATAGACAGTATGCAAGTGGAGAAAGTGAGTGTAGCCAACGCTTGCAAGAAATTTGAAACAAGAATTAGAGAGTTGACTGGTGTCTGGAGAGAATGAAGGATCAGGGGGCTTCTTTAAAAAAAAAGTGACTATGGGGATGCCTGGGTGGCTCACTCTGTTAACTGTCTGTCTTTGGCTCACTCAGGTCATGATCCCAGAGTCCCGGGATCCAGCCCTTCATTGGGCTCCCTGCTCGGTGGGGAGTCTGCTTCTCACTCTCCTTCTGCTTCCAACTCGTGGTTACTCTCTCTCTCTCTCTCAAATAAAATAAATAAAATCTATTGTAGATACCATATATAAGTAAGACCATACAGTATTTGTGCTTCTGCATCTTATTTATTTCACATGGCATAATGTTTTCCATGTTTTTGCACATGGTTGAATAACATTCCATTGTATGCAAATATCACATTTTATTTATGCATCTGTTGATAAACATTTGAGTTGTTTCTGTTACTTGGCTATTGTGAATAACGCTGAACATGATAACAGGTACCTCTTTGAGATCCTGATTTCATTTCTTTCAGATAAATACCCAGAAGTTGGATTGCTGGATCATATGGTCATTTCTACATACTTTTTTCCATAGTGAACGTGCCAGTTTGCTTTCCCACCAACAGTGTATCAGGGTTCCCTTTCCTCCATGTTTTCGCCAACACTTTTTCTCAAAATAATAACCATTGTAACAGGTGTGAGATAATATCGCATTGTGATTTTCATTTACATTTCCTTGATGATCAGCACATTTTTGTATACCTTTTTGCCATTTGTAGGTCTGCTGGCTATTCAAGTCCTTTGCCCAGTTTTAAATTGGGTTTTTAATGTTTTTGGTATTGAGTTTCATGTGTTCCTTTCTGGCTACAAATATTTTCTCCCATTCCATAAGGTGCTTTTTCTTTCTTTCTTTTCTTTTTCTTTTTAAGATTTTATTTATTTGTCAGAGAGAGAGAGAGAGAGCACAAGCAGGGGGAATGGCAGGTAGAGGAGAAGCAGACTCCTCGCTGAGCAAGGAGCCCAATAAGGGACTCCATCCCAGAACCCTGAGCTGAAGGCAGACGCTTAACCGACTGAGCCACCCAGGCATCCCCATAAGGTGCTTTTTCATTTTGTGGATTGTTTCCTTTGCAGTGCAGAGACTTTTTAGTATGATATAGTCCCACACATTAATTTTTGCCTTGTTACATGTGTTTTGGTGTCAAATCCAAAAAAATCATTGTCAAGATCAATGGCAAGGAGCTTTTCTCCTATGCTTTCTTCTAGGAGCTCCACAGTTTTAGGGCTTATGTTTAGGTCTTTAATTTATTTTGAGATGATTTTTGTGTAAGATCAGGGTCAAATTTCATTATTTTGCAGGTGTATGTCCAGTTTTCCCATCACTGTTTATTGAAGAAACTATCTTTTTTCTCTTATGTATTCTCGGCGTCCTTGTGAGAGTTTACTTGACTGCATGCATGGATTTACTTCTAGCCCTCTCTCTGTTCCATTGGTCTATGTGTCTGTTTTTATGCCAGTGACATACTGTTTTGATCATTAGTCTAGCTTTATAATATGATTTGAAATCAGGAAAGTGATGCCTCCAGCTTTAATCTGGCTACTTAAGGTGTTCTGTGGTTCCCTATGAGTTTTAGGATTGGTTTTTCTATTTCTGTGAAAAATGTCATTGGGATTTTTTTAAAAGATTATTTATTTATTTGAGAGGGAGAGAGAGAGAAGGAGTGAGAAAGAGTGTGAGAGCATGAGCAGGGGGAGGGGCAGAAGCAGCTGGAGAAGCAGACTCCCCACTGAGCAGGGAGCCCAACGTGGGGCTTGATCCCAGGACCCCGAGATCATGACCTGAGCCAAAGTCAGACACTTTGACTGAGCCACCCAGGCAACCCCGATATGGCCAATTCTACAATCAGTTCCACATCTAGTAAAACCTTGCCTCCAAGTCCATCTTAACATTAGAAAATAGTGGAGTTAATTGTATAATATTAAATTGTTAGATCTTTAGAAAAACATTTTCCTTAACACTTCAGTTAAACAATGTTAATATAATTTTGATTTCGATAGGGATTACATTGAATCTGTAGATTGCTTTGGGTAGTATGGACATTCTAACAGTATTAATTCTTCTAAACCAAAAACATGGGATATCCTCCCATATATTTGTGTCTTATTCTATTTCTTTCATTGATGTCTTACAGTTTTCAGTGTACAGTTCTTTCACTTGTTTAAATTTATTTGCAAGTATTTTCTTGTTTGTGATGGTATTGTAAATGGGATTGTTTTCTTAATTTCTTTTTTGAATAGTTCATTGGTTGTATGATTTCTGATTTCTATATATTGGTTTTGTATCCTCCAACCTTACTGAATTCATTTCTTAGTTCTAATAGTACTTTTGGTGGTAACTTTGGGGTTTTTTTACATTTAAAAACATGTCGTCTGCAAACAGAGACAATTTTACTTCTTCCTTTCAAATTTGGATGCACTTTATTGATTTTTCTTGCCTAATTACTCTGGCTAGGACTTCCAATACCATGTTAAATAGAAGTGGTGAAAATGGGAACTCTTGTCGGTTCCTGATCTTAAGGAAAATCTTTCAGCTTTCACCATTGTATATGATGCTAGCTCTGGGTTTGTCCTTTATATGGTCCTTATTATACTGAGGTACATTTCCTGTATACCTAATTTGTTGAGTTTTTATCATGAAGGGATATCAAAATTTGTCAAATGCTTTCTCTGTATCTATTGAGATGATCATATGATTTTATTTTTCATTCAGTTAATGTAGTGTATCACATTTATTGATCTACATATATTGAACCATCACTGCATTCCAGAGATAAATCCCACTCAATCATAGTATATGATCCTTTTCATGTGCTGTTGCATTAAGTTTGTTAGTACTTTGTTGAAGATTTTTGTGTCTATGTTCATCAGAGATGTTGACCTAGATTTTCTTTTCTTGTAGTGTCTTTATCTGTATCAGGGTAATGCTGGTCTTGTGAAATGAGTTTGGAAGTACTCTCTTTTCTTAAATTTCTTGGAAGAGTTTGAGAAATATTGGCATTAATTCTTCTTTAAATATTTGGTAGAATTCACCTGTGAAGCCATCTCATTCTGGGCTTTTCTTTGTTGGGTGGCTTCAGAAATTCTATTTCTTCATGAGTCTGTCTCGGTAGGTTGTATGCTCCTGGGAATTTATGCATTTCTTTTCATTTATCTAGTTTGTCAGCAAAATTGTTCATACTAGTCTCCAGTACACCACCCTGAGGGCATGTGCAGGGTGCTGGAGGGTCCTACAGATAAGATGTCCCATGGTCTCCATGTGTGGGTCTGTTGGTGGAGCCTGCCAACATGTTAGTAGGATCTGTGGCCAGTTTTCAGGAACCAGCCCCTCCCCTTTGCCCTTCTTGTAGGTCCCCCTAGACTATTCAGCCCTGCTGATCCCCTACATGTTCTGGGTGGGGCAACATAGAGTGTGTCAGTCACTTTAACAACATCTTACAAGGCTGGGAGAAGCTGGGCACTCATTCCTATCTCACTTTTCCCTGTGGGAGAAACCATGGGCCATAGGAGTCTCTCTTGGCACCAACATCTTCCTCCCTGGAAGAGGGGTGATGTGGGAAAAGTTCAACTGCTCTCCTTGCCCTCTCCCATGTGTCACTTCTCAGATAGTGATAGGTGCTGGAAGTGAGATCTTCCCAGCAGGCCAGCTCCATGGCCCATCTTCCCTGTGGCTCTACCCTCATCCCACCCAAGTGGGCAAAGGGACCAGCAGTGTCCCCGGATAGGATAAGAACACTCTGACAAGGACTTCCAGCTGTGAGGAGAGTAGCACTGTGGGGAATAGGGCTGAGTGGCAAGTCCCTTTATCAAGCTGGCCCTTGAAAGCATTCCCAGCGCATGTCCTTCCTTTCTATGTGTGAGGTAGTTAAGGAGTTCTGTGAATGATGCCAAAACAGATAGCGGAGGGAGGGGATTCCCTGGAGTATATGTCAGAAAGAAAGTTTACAATGATGTCATCTAAGAAATGGACACGAAGACTCAGAGTTTGATTTCCCCAGTGCTTTCGGCCCCCGTGCATACCCCTCCCCACCACATACGCATTCTTCCCTGCCCCAAGCCCACATCACACCAGAAATGTCCTGGCTGCCGAGCCGTGATGGGTGAAGAATGAGTGAAGAATGGCTGGAGCGCATTCGTGGTCGGTGTCGATGGCGGAGAGGAAAGCGGTGGTGGGGGGGATGGTGCTGGGGGGGTGGGCAGGGCCAGCCAGACAGGAGAGATTTAGGGGCTGGGTCCAGGGGGTTTATCCCTATGGGTTTTATAATCAGCATTCCAGGGTAAGCGGCTCTTCCATCAGATTACACTGTGCATCATGGATGAAACTACATGGAATCCACAGGAGACACGTTGGAAGAAGACACATGTTCACGGTGGTAATTTGGGAATCCATGAAGGGCCAGTGGCCGGGCAGCCTGTTCACTGCCTCATAAAGTAACACTCCGGTTCTTGCTGCTACAATCTGTCATTGGTCTGGACGGTGGCAGCAGGTTCCCGGGATAGAACATGAACGAGAGGGAGGGACGTGATGGGAGATGGTGGATCAGGGACTCGGCCTGCCTTTGGGAGAGGCAAGGTAGCTGTGGCCTTTGTGTGCTGTTGGGGGAGGGGAAGGGCATGTCCATATGGAGGAATGTGTGTGTCAGTGTGTGTGTGCTGGGAGTGAAGTTAGGACTGCTGACCGCACAGGCAGAGACTAGGCGTCACTAACTATAAGCTTGTGATATTTCCTAGTACTGATTATTAAATTAAATTTTCCTTAACTGGATTCTTTAGTGAATAATTGAACAGAAAGTTAATAGGAAGAATTGAACCAGTAACATAATGACGTAAGTGCTATTATAGTTCCTATTTCCTCAATGAGGAAATTGAGGGATTATAGAGTAATAACTAGCCAGGGTTGGTGTTGGAATGAGGCTTCAAACCCAGATGGGTCTGACTTCTGAGTCTGTGCTCTGGCCAAGGCACTCCCCTGTTGGGTCTCAGCCTAGACACATGACAGGAAGATCTGATGGGGACTGACGTGGGCCTGGAAGTGTGGTGGTTCTGGATGCCGGCTGTCTGGATGCTGCAGAGGAGGAGGTTCCTGCACTGGGTGAGAGATTGTGCCTGGTCACCTCTGAGTAGGCTGGTTGCATAATTTATCCTCCAGACTGGGGCACATTGGGAGTAAAAGGAATAATTTAGTAAGTAAGCTTGGACTGAAGTCATGAATTAGGCTCTTTCCCAACTTCAGGAGTATGGAGGGAGGCCCTTATGAGCTCAGATAAATTTAATATGTGACATCTGTCAAGCTCTCAATCTTTAATGGACCTCTGACGTCTCCTCTCCTAAAAAGCCAGGAAACATCCATAACACATCATTCAGCGACATGCATGTGCCATCCAGCACAATTCCACCATGTCAGATAACCTTCCTGTGCACCTGAGGGAGAGACATGACAGGGTGGCATTGAGGAAGCTTGACTGAAAGAGCAGATGAAGGAAGGCCATCCAGGAATCTAGGGTGGTAGATTCTTCTGTCAGGTGATCACACCCTTTACTGGTACAGACTGAGCCTGTGAGGTCTCCACCTGATTGCTGGCTGGTCCCAGATATACAAGTGGGACTTCGCAGTCAGTTACCACTTCCATTGTATTTTACTGTCATTCTATAGCAGCCATGGACAATTTCCAGTGGGGCCGCATCCCCCTAAATCTTTAAAAGAAGGTTCGTTTATTGTCAACAAGCTACACAGAACAGGTACATCATTCGACAGGAATTCCACAATCCTCTCCTTAGGAAGCACCAGCAGGATGTTCAAGGAGCATAAGTTTCAACAAGGAGGTCTGACCAGATCATTATTTTCTGTGTTCACTCTCTTTGCCTTGATTCCCCAGGTGATACCATGTCCTTTTCCAACCATGTGTCCTATCACATTAGGCATCATCCTCGTGACATTCTTCAAGTTTGCACAGAACAGCATGTTTTCAGTAAAACAATGCTACGGAAGAACAAAGCTGCTCTTTGACAGTTCTAATGATTTGTTTAAAATTTGTTTTCCCCATTTTCTTTTTAAATTATTTTTTAAAATGGAAATATAATTGGCATATAACATATTTGTTTTTCTGGGGTTTTTTGTTTTCATTTTTCATTTTTTTTTTTTTTTGTAACTCAAGTGCCTGACTTAAGTTTTGATGGCCAAGGCATCCATTTCAAGGAGGCATTTCATCTGGAATAAACACATAGCCAGCCATATACCATATCAAAAGCCTGGCCTCCTGCCTCCACTGAGACTCTTCTGTGTCAGAGATCTTGGTTCATTTTCACTGCTGTTCAACATAGTACTGGAAGTCCTAGCCTCAGCAGTCAGACACCAAAAAGAAATAAAAGGCATCCAAATCAGCAAAGAAGAAGTCAAACTCTCATCTTTGCAGATGACATGACAATCTATGTAGAAAACCCAAAAGACTCCACCCCAAGATTGCTAGAACTCATAAAGGAATTCAGCAAAGTGGCAGGATATAAAATCAGTGCACAGAAATCAGTTGCATTTCTATACACCAACAGTGAGACAGAAGAAAGAGAAATTAAGGAGTAGATCCCATTTACAATTGCACCCCAAACCATAAGATACCTAGGAATAAACCTAAAAAGAAGCAAAAGATCTGTACTCAGAAAACTATAAAATACCCATGAAAGAAATTGCGGAAGACACAAAGAAATGGAAAAACGTTCATACTCATGGAATGGAAGAACAAATATTGTGAAAATGTCTATGCTGCCTAGAGCAATCTACACATTCAATGCAATCCCTATCAAAATACCATCAACTTTTTTCACAGAGCTGAAAAACAAATAATCCTAAAATTTGTACAGAACCAGAAAAGACCCCGAATAGCCAAAGGAATGTTGAAAAAGAAAACCAAATTGGTGGCATCACAATTCTGGACTTCAAGCTCTATTACAAAGCTGTAATCCTCAAGACAGTATGGTACTGGCACAAAAACAGACATATAGATCAATGGAAGAGAATAGAGAGCTCAGAAATGGGCCCTCAACAATATGGTCAACTAATCTTCAACAAAGCAGGAAAGAATGTCCAAAGGAAAAAAGACAGTCTCTTCAACAAATGATGTTGGGAAAATTGGACAGCCACATGCAGAAGAATGAAACTGGACCATTTCCTTACACCACACACAAAAGCAGACTCAAAATGGATGAAAGACCTAAATGTGAGACAAGAGTCCATCAAAATCCTAGAGGACAACACAGACAGCAACCTCTTTGACCTCAGCCACAGCAACTTCTTGCTAGGCACATCTCCAAAGGCAAGGGAAACAAAGGCAAAAATGAACTATTGGCACTTCATCAAGATAAAAAGCTTTTGCACAGCAAAGGAAATAGTCGACAAATCAAAGACAACCGACAGAATGGGAGAAAATATTTGCAAATGTCTTATCAGATAAAGGACTAGTATGCACAATATATAAAGAACTTATCAAACTCAACACCCAAAAAACAAATAATTCAGTCAAGAAATGGGCAGAAGACATGAACAGACATTTCTCCAAAGCAGACATCCAAACGGCCAACAGACACATGAAAAAATGCTCCACATCACTCAGCATCAGAGAAATACAAATCAAAACCACGAGATACCACCTCACACCAGTCAGAATGGCTAAAATTAACAAGTCAGGAAATGACAGATGTTGGCGAAGATGTGGAGAAAGGGGAACCCTCTTACACTGTTGGTGGGAATGCAAGCTGGTGCAGCCACTCTGGAAAACAGTATGGATGTTCCTCAAAAAGTTGAAAATAGAGCTACCCCTATGATCCAGCAGTTGCACTACTGGGTATTTACTCCAAAGATACAAATGTAGTGATCCAAAGGGGCACCTGCACCCCAATGTTTACAGCAGCATTGTCCACAATAGCCAAACCATGGAAAGAGCCCAGATGTCCATTGACAGATGGATGGATAAAGAAGATGTGGTATATAAACCATGGAATACCATGCAGGCATCAAAAAAATGAAATCTTGCCATTTGCAACGACGTGGTTGGAACTAGAGTGTATTATGCTAAGCGAAATATGTCAGTCAGAGAAAGACAAGTATCATGATCTCACTGATATGTGAAATTTAAGAAACAAAACATAGGATCATCGGGGAAGAGAGGAAAAATAAAACAAGATGAAATCAGAGAGGGAGATAAACTATAAGAAAGTCTTAATCATAGGGAACAAACTGAGGGTTGTTGGAGGGGAGGGGAATGGGGTGGGTGATGGACATTAAGGAGGGCACATGATGTAATGAGCACTGGGTATTATATAAGACTGATGAATCACAGGCCTATACTTCTGAAACCAATAATACATTATATGTTAATTAATTGAATTTAAATTAAAAAATGTTTTTTTAAAAAAAGAGATCTTGGTTGATTTTGATAACTGACTGTTTGTGACACTTGTTTTTTTCCTCTTCCCGCACTTCAATCTCCTATTCTTATGTTTTAACTTACCAATAAACCCTAACCCCACAGTCAACCTCAAGAAAAGCAGACATGTGCATGCGCTCGCCTCCCCCACCCCCACCCTCACTGTGTGGCCCCAGGTATGTTGTGTCATGTCCAGGTCTTGTAAGTAATCAACCTATTTTTTTCAAAGTTCCCTGATGGTTGCTGCTGAAGGGTATTTTGCAGTTATAAGGGATGGGCCAACCACACTATTGGTTATTGATTGATAGGCTGAGACCAGCACAGAACAGGTGTATACCATATGATTCGATATTTATATATATTGTGAAATGATCACCATAAGTCTAGTCAACATCTGTCACCTTACCTGGTTACAAAAAGTTTTTTCTCTTTGTGATGAGAACTTTTAAGATTTACTTTCTTGGCAATTTTCAAATATACAATACTGTTATTAACTGTCATCACCATGCTGTACATGACATCCCCATCACTTACTTATTTTATAAATGGAAGTTTGTACCTGTTTCCCTGTTTTCTACTCCTTCCTCATCCCCTTTTCAACTGAGTAAATATTTGCTATTATGACTATCCCCACCACTGTCAACACTGATTCAGTTTTGAGAGGGGCCTAACTATGAGCACAACATAGGGAGAGGGAAGGGACAGAAGAAGGTACGGACCACGCCTGTGATGAACACAACCTGAGGCCTGAAGCAGGGTGTCCACCAGGCTGAAGACTGGCTTGGGCCATGGAACTGGTGGGGAGGTGGTTATACGGGACTTTGGACGCAGAGGAAATGGGTAGTTAGCAAAGCCCTGCCCACATAAGCCCCTGTCTTGGACCTGGCACAGTGGGATGTCCAGAGAGTGAAGGGGCAGGGACTGCTGAGGGCCCAGCAGATCCAGCCAAGCAGCAGCTCCCCCGCTCAGCCAGAGGCAGTCTCAAGGGAACAGGAGGGGCACGTGGGACATCCTCTGTCCTTGGAAGTATCCAATGGGGCTAGGTCTGTGGGAGCCTTTCCTGGGCCTGGGCGGTGGTGAAACCTGCCTTGGTGGGTACACAAAAGGAAGCTTCTGCCCACAGCTTGGGAGCAGTCAAGTCCAGGTTCTAGAACAATCTGTCCTCGCCCTTGCTGGGCAGTCTGCTTCCTTCTCCAGCCAGCCTGTGCATCTTGCTGCCGTCCCAAACTGAGATGGACAAGTCCCTGCTCCTGCTCCTGCTGCTGGCAGTCTTCCCTTTTGTGTTCTTCCAAGGAGTGGGTGAGGCCCTGGGGCGGCCGGGCAGGGGTGAGGGAGCAGCCCCAGGGTGGTGGCCTGAGCTGGCTGGGAGGGAACAGGGTTAAGGATGAGGTTCTGGGATGATCTGCACCCCCCAAGGGTTTAAGGTCTCTGTCTGCTGTCCCCACCCCGACTACTCCCAGGGAAAGAGTTCAGGTCCCTTCCTAAGATCTCAGCGTGGAGTCAGTCACTCCCTTGGGGCAGATTGGGGCCAAGGGCTCTTCCCGCTTTAGAGCCTTGGGGCTGGCTGGGATGGCCCTAAGGAGCAGAGCCAACGGTACCTCGAGACTTTCTATAAAGAAGCAGCCTAAAGTAGTGTTCTAGAAGGAACAAGTCATTGAATGGCTTATGCTGAACCAGTATTGCCATAGCAAGTGCATTGTTGCCACGTGGATGTGTTTGGGCATCATATGACTTTTACAGGGAGGTACGGTAGGAAATTTTGTAAGACTGCATCCCTACTTTGGAGCCTCTACAGTCCTTATGTCCTATCATTTTCTAATAGATTCCTAGCCTCAGGCAGCTCTGTGTAGATGTTCTCATTGAGTTCTGCATAAGAACACCATAACTAAGCCCTTTCACTTTATTTTTAAAGGAATCAAGATGCCTGTGTCAAAGGCCCATAATCTTAAAGAATCAATGGACTTGGGCACCTGGGTGGCTCAGATGGTTAAGTGTCTGCCTTCGGCTCAGGTCATGATCCCAGGTCCTGGGATGGAGTCCCATATCAGGCTCCCCGCTCCTTAGGAACCTGCTTCTCCCTCTGCCTCTCTCTCTCTCTCTCTCTCTGTCTCTCTCTCTGTTTCTCATGAATAAATAAATAGAATCTTTAAAAAAAAGAATCAGTGGACTTAATCCAATAGGGGAGCATTTCCAAGCCTTAAGAGTATATTGGAAGAAGTGTTTAGGGTCATGGTTTCCCCTTGAACTCTTCATTCCTACCAGTATCCTAGCACACCTTTGTCTCAATCCATTCAACCCTAGGATTAACCTTCATGTCTCTTTTCCACAGGTCCAGCCACATTATGCATGGTCTGCAACAATTTTAAGAGAGGTCATTGTTTGAGGGGCAAGGGCAATTGCACCATGGAACAAGGTCCTGGCTGCAGAACCAGAGATTTCTTCATTTTCACGGAGCGAGGTAATGCTGTCGAGCCAGGCTCTACTGGCTTGAGCTGGCGCCTGCCTCCTGAAACTGTGGAGGGGCCCTCCAGTCTGAGGGAGCTTTGCTGGGAGGTGGGTGTGCCCCTAGTCTAGAAGCCAGGCTGGGCATGGTTGGGGAAAGTCCTCTTACTTTGAGCTCCAACTATTGCTCTCTGACGCTGAGTATGAACGTCCTTCTCTTCCAGATGGGTGGCGCTACAACCACACTGAACTGGACTGCTCTGATCATTGCCTACCTGTAAGTTTCCATCTAGGAGCCATGAAGATTTCAACCTTCTGCTGTAAAGGTCGAGATTTCTGTAATAGATATCAAGGAAAAGGACAGGAATGGAAGCCTCGCTAACTGTTCTCCCCCTGTTGGTGGAGGTGTCCACTCCCCCGTCCCCATCCTTGGCCATCCTTGACCCTCTCTGGGCCTCTCTCCCTCCACATGTGCTCCTGAGGAGCACACAGCATCCTCCCGTCTCCTCCCAGTTCCCCTCCTCACTTCCCTCCTGCCCACGGGCTCTTGCCCCCCCCAACACCAGACACTGTCTGGTCACCCTTGGTGTCATCTCACCTGCAAATGCAGCGCTCCTCACCCTGCATCTCCTCCTCCCTCACAATCACTTGGCTTCTCTGGCTGACAGGCTGCCTGGTTTCTAGTCCCACAACTCAGGAGTGACTGTGATGTACACAGACAGGGCAGGGGTTCCATTTCGCACATCAGGAGTTGGAGGGGTCAGTGGAAAACTCAGGAAAACCTGTCCCACTGGCAGATGGACAGAGAAGAAGGTGCCAAGGCCTGAGGCAGCAGAGATGGGCTCACCAGCTTTAGAGGCTACGCACATTCTCTGAACCTACTGATGGCTTCCATTGTCCGGGGAGGGGAGTGGGAGCAGGGCTGGTGAATCACAGACACAGGAGACCATGGGAATGGAAAGTGGG
>NW_027397629.1:18460-21480 GCF_003265705.2 Callorhinus ursinus
GGGGGGGGGGGGTCCCTGCTCAGCGGGGGGTCTGCTTCTCCCTCTGACCCTCTTCCCTCTCATGCTCTCTGTCTCTCATTCTCTCTCTCTCTCAAATAAATAAATAAAATCTTAAAAAAAAAAAAGAAAGTCGGTGAAGGCCACAGAAGCAGGTGGGGACCCAGGACAGAGGAGCATCGCTGTTTTCTGTGACAACCGGCAGGTGATTGGCAGAGCAGATTGAATGGAGAAATGGCACAGGAGTCACATGGCAGAGGGTTGAGGAATGAAGGGACCGTGACAGGAGGACATAGGGAGTATGGGCAGCTCTTCCAAGGAGCTTGGGAGGAACTGAGAAAGTGGGACAGTATCTTTTATAAGAACAGTGAATTTCATACGTTCTTAGGCAAGGAAAGATTTGTATCTTCTTTTTAGTGTAAAATGCTTCTGTTATTATTTTTATAGGAATATTTGTCACCATCTTATTATCTTTTCAATGTGTATTTTAAAACCTCTATCACCACTTCTATATGTATTCTTCCCACTCTTTTGACCTCTCTTTCTTTTTCCCTTTATATTACATTTCCTCTGTCCTTATCTCTTCCCTTCATTCTCTTTCCCTAACCTGCCATGATACAAAAATGGAGACCATTGTCTTGTTAAATTCCTTATTTAACATAAGCTTATAATTTTCATTCATAAATTAAAACAAAGAGGAATGTTTTATTTCTCTTATAAACTAACAAATACAAATTCATTCTGTGTGATTTTTATTTAGCTAATATTTTTTGGAACTCTTAAGAATATCTTTTCAGTACTGACTTTTATTTTCAGAATGTCAAATGTGAATATTTTTGATGGATTTTTTTTTCCATTCTGAAATTGAGGAGATAAAGGTACAGCCAGTTGGATCAGCCATTGTGGAACACAGCCTTGTCCTTAAACTTGAAAACATCAGGAACAACCCCATAAGCATCCACAGTCATAAAACCCAACTCAAGCACTCCAGTCTACATTAAGCTTATCTAGTTGGGTCCTGCTGTACTAAAGAGAGAGATATGGATGGGTCAGGGTGAGAGAGGCCAGACCAGCAAGAGGCCTTTTTCTCTTTTAAAAGCTGCCTTATTAGCCATACTCTCATGAACAAGCTAAATCCTAACTATTGCAAAATATCTGAAAAATACAGATAAGTTAACAGAAAAGTTAAAAACAGATGTAATGGGCTACATTTAGTGACTTGCTTTCAAAGGATACCATATGGAAAGGGGAAAAATGCAAACTTATGGTGGCGTGGCCTGACGCACAGGACTCAGGGGGTCAAGGTTAACATCCACAGTGATACGGCGGGGCAATAGCATACACCTTTGGTTGGCTGGGATGAGAACAGCACTTCACCTCTGTGGTTCTCCTGCCATCGTATCATAACCCTAACCTAACTGTGAGAAAAGCATCAGACACACCCAAGCTGAGGAGCATCCTGCAAAATATCTGCATGCTTATCTTCAAAATGATCAACGTTACAAAAAACAAGGAAATTCTGAAATACTGTCCCAGCCCAGAGGAGATGAAGAAACATGAGGAATGAAAAAGATGAAGTATTTTGGAAGAGAAACAAGACATTAGGCAGGAAGCTGCAGAAATCTGAACACAACATGAAGTTTAATTAATAATAATGAGTCACTATTTTTTCGTGAGTTGTCACAAAAGTACCAAGATAATGTAAACTGTTAACAGCGGGTGAAATGGGGTGAAAAACTGCATATTGTCTTTGCAATTTTTCACTAAGTCTAAAACTGTTCTAAAATTTTTTTTAATTATTGAAAAAAAAACCCCACCCAAACCAATACTTAGTAATTAATATTATAAATTTTGGGTAGATCATACAGGACTTCTCATGATGTGGATGCGTACATACTTGGCAATATATACACCTACACATATGTCAGTTTTTAAACACATGTTTTATAAGGTAGGATTGTGCGAAGAGTATGGATGTTGAATGTCAACTGTTCTTTGGTGGCCAAGGTCAAGACCCCAGAGGAGGCCTCAGACTCCTGATTTGTCTTAAACCAGCTTAGATCTTGCTCCAGCCTACCCTTTCAGACTCCCTCCCAGCTCACCTCCTTCAGGGGAGGGATCGGGGGCAACCAGGAACCCTACTCTCAGTTCCCCTCTGCCTCACCCCACCAAGAACCATCAGAGTAGAGGCCTGTTTGTCCAAAGCTCTCAGGCACCCTCAGGCAGGGGCAGGCTCCAGAGCCTGGTGCTTTAGCCTGACACTGGCCTTCATGAAGTCAGGCAGTGGTCAGCTGGCTGCAGAGTGGTTTTTGCCCTTTGTGTTCTTGAGCATGAGCAGAGAACACTCCAGTTTCCTTCCCCTGCGGTTGCTGTCCTGTGATCCTGGGGTGTGAGTGGGCTGCTTTGTGAATTCCCTTTCCCGGAAACTTTCAGGAGTGACAGCCCTCCAAACTAGCATGGTCCCTTTCTGATTCTGGAAGTGCCAGGGAAGCTTGGGAAAGTGGTGTGGGAAGAGCCAGTGGGGAAAAGTGTGCTCTCAGATTCCTCCTCTTGTTTGGCTAGAGTAAGCTGAAAAGGGTTTGTGACTCACTGACAGCAGGGAGATGAATGAAGAGTCAGTATCAGGACCTCTGGGACCTTAGGTTGTTTTTCCCTGGGACTGGGCTACTCTTAGAAGACCCAGGGCAGACCAATCCCTGTGGATAGGAGTGATAACTATCTCCTTGGGTGAGTTTTTATGTGAGTTTGTGGGAAGTTGTTTGATAAGAAAGACTAGATGGGGGGTGACTGGGTGGCTCAGTTGGTTAAGTGTCAGCCTTCAGCTCAGGTCATGATCTCGGGGTCCTGGGATCGAGCCCCATGTCGGGCTCCCTGCTCAGTGGGGAGTGTGCTTCTCCCTCTGCCTCTGCCCCTCCCCCCAGCTCATGCTCTCTCTCTCTCAAATAAATAAAGAAAATCTTTTAAAAAAAAGAAAAAAAAGAGCAGATGGCACTGGGTGCTAGGTATGGGGCTCTAAAACAGGT
>NW_027397630.1:0-13736 GCF_003265705.2 Callorhinus ursinus
AAATGTCTGTTCATGTCTTCTGCCCATTTCTTGATTGGATTATTTGTTCTTTGGGTGTTGAGTTTGATAAGTTCTTTATAGATTTTGGATACTAGCCCTTTATCTGATATGTCATTTGCAAATATTTTCTCCCATTCTGTTTCTTTTGTGAGTTTGATAGTTTTTGAGAAAAAGGTAAAGGATTTTTACTTTGTTCAAAAGGCAAATCAATCCTGATATTGGGGTGTGTTGGAGGGGCAGAGCTGGGCTTATTTGAGGAGGTGTTTAGGGGTGGCAATACTTTTTGGGGAACTCTGGCCAAGAAGCAAGCCCATTGTAAGACTCAGGATTGTGCCAGTTCATGGGTGCTATGATGAATACATCATTTGGACACAGTCAGAAAGTGTCAGTGCTGAGAGAGACCTAAACAAACAGCATCATTTTCTATCTGTACTTGGTGAAATCCTAGGGTTCCACAAATGTTTGATATGAATTTTATTAAGAACTTTTTAAGCCCACACTTGTCCTAAAGGAAAATGTGTCCATTCAAATGCTAACCTAGCTTATTCTTCAGTAGACCTCAAAATAATTATTCTTGGTGTCCCAGTACTCATATTTAAACTTCTTTTAAATTTCATTGATTAGTAATGACAATAGCTGGTATTTACCAATGCTTGCTATGTGGCAAGCACCTCACATGCATCATCTGATTTAATAGTGCAGTTTATTTTTATTTTCTCACTTTACAGATGAGGAAACAGAGGCCTGGGGGGTGATTTTTTAAAGTAAAAATCAGATAGGTCATTTTCCTTCTTTCACCATTAAGTAATTTGATGACTTAACTTAGGTCTTTCAAACTCCCTAAGTTTTATTTACTTAGCCATTAAACTATATGGCCTTTCCAAGTGGGCAGTTTGTAAAGCCATGCTTTTCCCCCCTCAATTCCAGCCTGTATGCATTTGTTTATATGTAAAGTTGTATAAGCCACAAAGCACATATGGGCCACACTCAGCTTAAAGCTAAGCAAACCTTCGGGAATTTGCACTGGGTCAAACTCTGTTATTGTTATAACAGATAGCATCAAATGAGAAGACTTGATGGAAGCCTTTGTGGAAGTTTGAGGGGCAGCAAAGTAGGTCATTGTGGGTGGAGTAGAGTGAATGAGGGGGAGAGTAATAGAAGGGACCAGATCCATAAAAGGGGAAGAGATTTTATAGGGACTTAGAGACCTTTGTAAGGCTTTTACTCTATATGAAAAGTGGAGCCTTTGCAGGGTTTGAATAGATGAAAGACATGATCTGACTCAGAGGTTTAGCAAGGTCATTCCAGCTGCTGCATTAAAATGAGGCAGTAGGTAGTCAAGGGTAGAAACAAGAAAACCAGTTAGGAGGTACATCAGTTTTTTAGGACCATAACAAAGTACCACAAATGGGGTGGCTTTAAAACAATAGAAATTTATTGTCTCACAGAGCTGGAAGCTAGAAGTCTGAAATCAAGGTATCATCAGGGCAATGCTCCCTCTGATAATCTGGGTAGAATCCATCTTTGCCTCTTCCTGTTGGTTGTTGATCCTTGGAATTCCTTGGCTTGTAGCAGCAGCACTTCAGTCTGTGCCTATGTTGTCATGCAGCTTTCTCCCTGTGTATCTATCTTCACATGGGTGTCTCCTCTCTGTGATTCTCCCCTCTTCTTTATAAGGACACCAGTCCTATGGGATTAAGGGCCCATCCTCCTCCAGTATGACCTCGTTTTAACTTATCAAGTTACATCCCCAATGACTCTATTTCCAACTAAGGGAACTTTCTGAGGTATTGGGGGGTTAGGACTCCAACATACCTTATTGGGGAACACCAAACAGGAGGATGTTGCAGTAATCCTGGCAAGAGATAAGGGGAGCTTGGGGCAGGGCAGCAGCATAATGGCAGTGAGAAGTGATCTGCTTATGAATATATGTTGATGGTAGAGCGAAAAAGCTTTGCTGAGGAATACAGACTGAGGCCCAAGATAAAGAGATGAATGCAAGATGATTCCAAAGCATTTGGCTTGAGAAGCTGGAAGGATGAAATTAGCAAGAACTGAGTTAGTAAATGTAGAAGAAGAGCCGATTTATGGGGAAAAATTACAGCTTGATTTTGGACAAATTAAATTTGAGATGCCTATTAGACATTCAAGTGCAGATGTCCAGTACTGGAAGCAGTTAGCTATATGAGCCTGGAATTTAGGAAAGGATTTAGAGCTAGAGATAAAAGTTTGGGAATGATTTCTAGTGAGCATAAGAGCCCATTTATGATCTGAGATCATGAAGCTTAAATTGAAACTTGCTCCAGCTAGGATCAGTTGCTGGAATACAGATATAAAGAAGATGGAGAATCCAATTAAGTCTTGGTTCAGGTTTCTCTGGGTAGGTGTGATGGTGGAAGAGGGAGTTGGAGAGTTGAGAATGGATGCCACAGAGTGATTATAATAATGGACCATGGGATCTAAGTTGGAGAAACATGGAAATGAGGATATGAGGGAAGTAATGGAGAGCAAAAAATAATGGTTAGGGGTGGGAGGATTGGTGGAGTGGATGTATTAGAGGGAATTAGATAGAAAAAGATGAGACTGGGGTACTAAAATCGAGATTTTTAAGGTGTTGCAGTAATTTGTATTGACAAGATCTAAGAAATGAGTGTTAGAATGGGTGGCTGAGCTTGGTAAGAGGATAAGATCTTTGGATTGGTGATCAAGCAACTGACAGGCCAGAGTATTGCATGGATTGTTTACAATGTAGACAATGTATGTATGTATATATGTATGTAGACTCCACATCGATATTGAAATCTCCAAGAATGATGACACGAGCAGTTGTGAGAAAGAGTGAACCCATGAGCTAAAACCAGGAATGAATAAGGGAGATTGAACAGGAGGAGAATAGATGACTGCAATAGGAAGGTCTAGTAGGTGATATAATCTGATAGCAAAGTGATTAAAAGGAGTTGAGCCAGGGGATTTAGGGAGGACCCATGAACAGAAAGTGCCAAGGAAGATCAAGGACACATATCCTGCCCTTTAGCCCAGTGGTACCTCGTGTATGAATAAAAATAGCCACCACTTGAGAAGCCTGTACAGGAAGCAGTGTCTTCAGAAGGGAGCCAAGTTTTTGATAAAGCATGAAATTCAAGGGAAAATTTAAAGAAATTAAGGATGTCAGGGATTTTGCAGAGAGCAGAACAGAAGGGTTGGGGAAGTTTGAGGAGGGGTGGTAGACTGAGTCTGATTAATGGATGTAGGAATTCATTTTCATGTGGAAAAGAAGGTGAGTGAGATAATGGATGATCTAAGTGGTTTGAAATTTTTGTGATAACTGAAGTAAATAGGCATTTAGAACCTGATAAGTCCCAAAGATCTCTTGGCTGGGGAGCAGATGGTCAGTTTTAGATGTCACCTCTTCTTGGGACTGGTGCCCTATTCAGTGCACAGCAATTGATAACAGAGATTATAGGGGAAGAGGAGTGGTGGTCTCAACAGGAGCATGCAGGACGTTGGGCACCCCGTGACCTTCTCCAGAGAGGTGTCAAGTCTGGAAGAGGCTTGATCTTACCCTTAGGAATTGTAACCCTTAGGCCTTTCTTTTAATCATGTTAGGTAATTGCAATACTTTTTTTTCCATAGGTTGATCATCACTTTAAAATAGTGCAATGATGTTTGTTTTTATAAAAATGATACATGATCATTATAAAATATTCCAGAAGTTGAGGAAGGCAAAATGAAAATAAACGTCCACAAATAGCCGTCATTAATGCTAGGTGAACATCATCTCAGATAACTGTATGAATTTTTACTTTTGTAACTATTTTACATGCTCTTCAGTTTCTTTTAAATAATATGGGCCCATTGTTATAAACAATTCAAATACTATAAATTTATTCTCATTCTCTCACTTGACAAATGAGGACATTGAGTTCCAGAGACAGGAAAAGACCTGTCCAAGTTCACTCATCCAGTCAGTTAGATCCAGGTCTCTTGACTCCCCATTTCAGTGGGGTTTTTTTCCCCATTAAACAATACTCCTCTCTTCTCTTAACCATTGATATGGCATATCCTCTGCTCTTTCACTATAAGGATATCTGAGTGGCTCATTTTGTCTTTTGATTTGAATATTTATTCATCTAGTCTTTCAACAGATATTTACTGAATACGTGTTATATATTAGGCAAAAATGCTAGCCATTGGGGGTGTAGTGGTGAACAAAGCAGACAAGATCTCTGAACTTGTGAAACTTATATTCTACAGAATGTACAGAAAGTTTATGTTTTACTTCTCAGCTTTATCCAGACAGGCCAAGACTCATATGATTGTTTGTAATCCCAAATCCTTCAATGATGATAGGAAAACAAAATGGAAATTGTTAGACTTAAAATCATACCACTAGCACATGGGAGTACCAAATGAGTAATTGCAAGTAATAGATATTAACAGAATTCATGAGGTCTAGAACACTTTTCTGTAATGATTTTTTTTTTTTAGAGAGAGAGGGAGATAGAGAATCTTAAGCAAGCTCCACACAATGCGGGGCTCAATCCCATGACCCTGAGATCATGACCCGAGCCTAAATCAAGAGTTGGACGCTTAACCAACTGAGCCACCCAGGCATCCCCCATTATTCTTTTTAAAGTAATTTAACACTTTAGTTTAAAAATATCATAGTGTTAGCATAACACCCTCCAGTTCCATCCACGTCGTTGCAAATGGCAAGATCTCATTCCTTATGCTGAGTGAAATAAGTCAATCAGAGAAAGACATGTATCATATGACCTCACTGATAGGAGGAATTCTTAATCTCAGGAAACTGAGTGTTGCTGAGTGGTGGGGGGGTGGGAGGGATGGGGTGGCTGGGTGATAGACATTGGGGAGGGTATGTACTATGGTGAGCGCTGTGAATTGTGCAAGACTGTTGAATCACAGATCTGTACCTCTGAAACAAATAATGCAAGATATGTTAAGAAAAAAGAAAAAGAAGAAGATAGCAGGAGGGGAAGAATGAAGGGGAGTAAGTCGGAGGGGGAGAGGAACCATGAGAGACGATGGACTCTGAAAAACAAACTGAGGGTTCTAGAGGGGAAGGGGGTGAGGGGATGGGTTAGCCTGGTGATGGGTATTAAGGAGGGCACGTTTTGCATGGAGTACTGGGTGTTACGCACAAACAACGAATCATGGAACACTACATCAAGAACTAATGATGTAATGTATGGTGATTAACATAACAATAAAAATTAAAAAAAAGAAAAAAAAAGAAGAAGAAGATAGCAGAAGGGGAAGAATGAAGGGGAGGAAATCGGAGGGGGAGACGAACCATGAGAGGATGGACTCTGAAAAACAAACTGAAGGTTCTAGAGGGGACGGGGGTGGGAGGATGGGTTAGCCTGGTGATGGGTATTAAAGAGGGCACGTTCTGCGTGGAGCACTGGGTGTTATGCACAAACAATGAATCATGGAACACTACATCAAAAACTAATGATGTAATGTATGGTGATTAACATAACAATAAAAAATTTAAAGTAAAAAAAAATACCATAGTGTTATATATAAAAAAAGAAAACATGCACATAACCCAAACATTTAAAATTTATAAGCGTATATAATCTATAAAGAGGTAAAAGACCTTCTCTCTAATCCTACCCTCCAGAGGTAACAATTCTAAACACTTTGATGTGGGCCCTCACCAACATTTTTCTATGCTTATATTTATTGTAGTTTTTGTTTTTAATAATAAGAGGATTGTGTAATTGTTATAAAAAATTCAAATAATAGAAAGACCTACATAGTATAAAGAGAGAAAGTTCCTTACAACCTCACCCCCCATCTCAGTCCTTACAGGTAACCATTAATATCTTGATGTATTTTTGACGTGAATACTTTCAGATCTTTTTCTATAAACAAATGTGTGCACGTGCATGTACACACACACACACACACACACACACAAAAGGGGCTCTTTAAGTTTTTTGCTTTAAGCCAGCAGTGGATGGAAGTTTAAAGTTCAGTAGTTGAGGGTGCATTCCTATGTTTTTCATTTTCTACAAGTAGAACAATGCAGCCATATGCCAGGCCCTCTCTGGATTTAGTACTCGATGCTTGGAATGCAAGCAGATGCTGAAAGCTATTAACAAAGCCCTTGAAAGGAGGCCCATTCATGTATGTTATAGACACAGGCCAAAGTTGAATGTAGTGGCCAACTGAACAGCTGGCAAGGGGGCAGGAAAATGAAGAACATGCCAACACTGGATGCAAGTTGATGGGCAATGGGAACCATATTATCTGCAACAGTGTCCCAAAATTCCTATAGTTTTGGAAACAGAAGCAATACTTAGAGACTTACAGGCTTTTAACCTCAATTGTTAAGTGACTGTGTTGCAAAACAAAGAAAAAAATACCCTGATATAGTAAAAATAAGATTGATTTCCATATGCCTAATATTGGAAAATGCCAAGCTTTTCACTTTTTAAATTCCTTAGTTTCAAAGAATAAGTCATAGTAATGTATGTCTGATTAATGCCAACTCTCTAGACTCTTTAATGTTAACTCACTACTCTTCATTACCAAACACCACATGTGCTCTGTCAGCTTAGGCATACCTACCCATCTGCAGAAGACACAGTGGTGATCTCTATCAGGCCAACAATCAGATATTTGCCTTCTAATCAAATTTCACAAGAAATCTCAATGAAGTCATTATAACCAGACATGAAATAATTAACCTTTTCCAATTTAAAAGGCCTAACAGGGAATGGTCTCTGTGACAGGTGTAAAATTCCATTCCTTCCAGAAAATTACTCGCCCAGCAGATGCTCCTTCTGACTGAAATAGAAATTTCATTTTTTAAAAAGGTTCACCTTTTATCATGAATATTGCACAGGCACAACATATTAAAGTAATGGCTTTCCTTGGGGCACCTGGCTGGCTCAGTCGATGGAACATGCGACTCTTGATCTTGAGGCCATGAATTCAAGCCCCATTTTGGGTGTAGAGATCACTTAAAAAACTAAAATCTTAAAAAAATAATAGAAAAATAAAGTAATGGCTTTCCATGCAGTAGTACAGCCCCTGATCTTCTGATCACTAATAGTCATTATTCACATACAGATGATATATATCCACGTGCTTCCATTCTCCATCAGTGAATTGCAAGAGCACTTGAATTCTGGTGCTTAGAGTCACTGGAAGTCTTATAATACATCATAATATCAGGCTTTTTCAGAGAAGTACAATAGTTAGTGCACCAAAGCCTTGAATTGAAAATAGAAATTGTATGGGAAAAATAATTCTATTTCCACTGCCATAGAGAAGAGTCAAGAGCAAGAAGGAGAAACTTTTTATACCATAGTGCAAAGATATAGAAACCTTTGACTTATCATTTGGATGTGACCTTGGGCTTAACTGAGAACAACTTGAAGCAATTTTCTGAGTTCTCACCCTTCTCCACCTACACGAACCCACACTCATATACAGACAATTTCTTCAAGTCAAGTCCAATGTGAATATTGCATAAATTCAAGAGACCTCTGTGTGTTAAGAGGCAGGCCCCAGTAGCCTGAGATGGCCTTTGAGCAGGAGAGGTCTTTGCACAGAGACCTAGTTTTCAGGGGGGAGGAGTTGGGTGGGTGATAGCAATGGGAGAAGTTACGGAGTCTGCACCCCCTTTGGGCTGAGCATGATTAAGTTTGAAAGGAAGTTAGTGAAGGTGAGGAGTTGATGATCTTGGGTATGCCAAGCTTGCTGAGGGATAACTGGAGGTGACATTAAGGTGGCAAAGTTGGAAGGGGTGTAGGGGTAAAGGCTTCTGAAACAGTGGCTAATAAATGGTCAAACAGAGCATATTGGCTGTTTAAAAAAAAATTGTTTCTCTTCTCTTCTTGCTGACCTGATTTCATTCTCTTTCCGTGTTCCTCCTGGGATAGAGAGTATGAAGGATGGACTTCAGAGAGACTATGAGCTCCTTGAAATTTCAGGTAAGGAAAGGCTCTGTAGTTTGTGTAAGCTTCTCTGACTTGCCCAGATCCAGAACCCCCAAAAGACTGAGAGGGGCTTCTTCTCTCTGTTCCACCTCCCATATAATCCAAGGTCTCTCTCCCTTATTTACACATAAAATGGAAGCAAAGTTTCCTTTAGTCACTTTTATTTATTGAACTGTTTTACCTTTTATTGTGAAAACAAGTGAGTGGGTTTTATTTCTTGCCCGTAAAACCTAGTGTAGTTAATTTCTTTCAAGTTGTCTTTTGCCCCCTTTGACACAATTGCTCTTAATAGAAAAATGATGGTCCTTCCCTTCTATGGGTGCTTTGTATTTTGCAGACCTATTGAAAAATAATACTCACAATAAGAATGAGCAATTATTAAGCCTACAGAGTAAGCCAGACACTTAAAATAAATTACGTTATTTAAGAATAGTGCCCACCCCACTGGGCTGTTGTGAAGGTTGAGCAAACTCGTGTATATGAAGTGTCTGGTGCAGTGCCTGATGTGTGGCACGCTGTCAATAACATAAAGGTATTATCACTGTTATTGTTACTATTGCTGCCATTATGACTATCTCTGCCTCTACTACTATGAGTTACTGGAATAAGACACATCCAATAGCCTTGAAAAGGCCAAGTTCCGGGGTCTAATAACCAAAATTCTTGCCAGATAGAACAACACAGCTGGGTATAGGATAGTACAAGGTTCTTGGGATATGGCAGAGGAACAACAGTATAGAAGCAACAGAAGGAGTAAGGAATAGGCTGACGACTGTCCCCAGTCTTAGCCCTGGGGAGAAAGTGTGACTGCTTTTGAAGATGGTCTTTAGCAAGGGTGACTACTGTAGTGAATAAGAGGACATCCAGATTTAGGTTTCAGTCCTGGCTGTGTCATTCACTAGCTGTATGACCTGGAATAAATCATTGCCCTCTTTAGAGTCTCAGTTTCCTCATAGGTAAGATGGGGGAGCTAAAAGAGCTTAGCTTGGATGCTCGTGTGATGCCACATGTGAGATAATCACAAGCGTGCTAACTTTGGAGTGCCTGCTACCCAGTGAATGCTGTTGCTATTATCATTAGCCTTTCAGCCACCTGCAAAATAGGTAGAATTACCTCCATTTTATAGTTGAGAAAGTTGAAACTTAGAGGGCTTAAATAGCTTGTCCAAAGTACAATTAATAAGCACAAGGCTAGAATTTGAACTAAGATTGATCTGCCCCAAAGCTTGTGATCTTTCTGCCACTCCGTGATGTTTCCTAGACACATTGTTCTTATCCCAGAAATGAAAAGCACAAGGTCAGCTCTCACTGCAAAATAATAACAAGCCCCAAATATGCTCCTTAGCCCTTGAGCTACCCTGGCTGCTCATTTCACTCACTTTCAACCCCAGAGAAAGGGAGCTGTTTGTTATCTACAGTCTGGTGGAACTATATTTTTTCCTCTCCAAAGTCCACTTCCCCTTTTCACTAAATTAGTGTTATTTCCATGAAACAAAGGTGTTTCTGATGTTTCAGCTTTTTCATCTTCTGCTAAGCATCCACTTTTCTGGCAGCTTTTTATTTTCAGGGAGATTGCTGCCACCCCAAACACAAGGGCCTCAGGTCTAAGGATTTTCTGGAGTCTCAGTATCTTTGTGACAATGATGCTAGTACTGGGTTTGTAGCATATAAGAAATTCGAAACATCACATTTTCAGAAGACCTATATGCTTTTCTCATCTCCTATGTGATGCTGCACTCACCTTTGGCTTCAGTTTTTTGGCATATGGTGTTGCTGGCTCTGGCATCTGATAATCTCTGCAGCTTTGGTGTTGCTTCTTTTTTTGAAATAGCATGCCCTTTTAGGTATCACTCACATATGCCCTGTTTAGTACTGCTGGCATATGGTGTTCTTGGAGCCTTACGATTCTTACCCAGCAAAGGGGCACAAAGGGGGCATATTTGTCTTGTTGAACTGGGGAGAGCGAGGACCTAGGAGGATAAATGTCTCAGAATTTATTGGAATTGTGAGTGGAAATCATTAATTGCATGATCTGAATTTATTTGACAGAAAATTATTGAATGTGTATTATGAAGAAAGCATTGTGCTGAAGACAGCAGGAAAACCAAGACATGCTCTCTCTCCTTACAGAATGTATGAGTTAATAGAGGGCTAAAACAACCTTTAAAGTCTTTGTAGACTTGAATTTCCACAAGGAAAATACAAAAAAAGAAAAAAATCTGTAGGGATCCCGTGTTTGTAGGACCAGAGAAAGCTTCACAAAGGTAGTGATATCTGATCTGGCTCTGGCACAAAATAGGTTTTCGACAAATACTTATTAAAATGGAGTTAGATAAAATATGATAAAGAGTATCACAAATGGAACGATACTCCAATATTGTGAGCAATATTGTGGAGGCAAGAACAGTCACAATGTCAGGATGGCTATTATTAAAAAAAAAAAAAAGCCAAAAGGCAACCAGTCTTGGCAAGGATGTGGAGAAATTAGAAACCTTGCACACTGTTGGTGGGAAGGCAAAATGGTATAGTCACTATGGGAAACAGTATTGAGGGTACTCAAGAAATAAAAAAAAATAGAACTACCATATGGTTCAGTGATCCTACTTCTGTATATTTATCTAAAATAATTGAAGTCAGGATCTTGAAGAGGTATCTGCACCATGTTCACTGCAGCACTACTCACAAAAGCCAAGATGTGGAAACAACCTAAATGCCCAATGATGGATGAATGGGCAAAGAAAATATGGCATATACATGAATGGAATACTGTTCAGCCTTTTAAAAGAAGGGATCTATGCAAAATGTGATAACATGGATGAACCTTGAGGACATTATGCTAAGTGAAATAAGCCAGTTGCAGAAAGACAAGCACTACATGATTCCACTTATATGAGGTCTCTAAAATAATCAGATTCATAGAATCAAAGAGTGGAATGGTGGTTGCCAGGGGCTGGGGGAGGGGGAAATGGGGAGTTACTAATCAATCAGCAGAAAGTCTCAGTTAAGCAAGAAGAATAAGTTCTGGAGATGTGCTGTACAACATCATGCCTATAGTTAACGATACTGTATTGTACAGTTAAAATTTTTTAAGAGGGTAGATTTCATGTTAAGTGTTCTTACCACAGTAAAATAAAATAGTCACAATGTATACTGGAATCAGGAAGTGGTTTAGGCCAGAGTAAAAGAAGTGTGTCAGGGAGGAGTGGGGATTTAGGCTGGGAAGGAAGATCATGGCCTGGAAGGCCAGGCTAAGGAGTTTACCCTTTATTTAGCAGGCATTAGGGGATCAGTGAAGATTTTTGAGCACCAGAATAATGTCACAGATTGGTGGCCACTGCTTTTTTGTAAAACAACAGTTTGAGAGAGGTTAAGAGAATGAGCATGAAGTAAAGGCCACCATATTTGGTTATCACGATGCATTCAAGACCTCCCTAAAGAATACTTATGGTAGAATGGTGGGAGTAGAAGCCAGATTTCAAAGACATAAAGGGATGAATGTGGTAGCGGGAGGAAGGTGAGCGAGCCTTAACAGCTGATGGCCTGGGGGCCAGAATGGAAGGCTTATGGAGTCCAGCATCTCTGAAGGCAGAGAGGAAGGGACCTGTGGGGAGAAAGAGACTGGTTAATTCATACAAAGAGATCATGGAGGGGGAGGGCTGAGATAGGAATTAGTGGCAGGATTGTCCTTGGAAAGGAGCATAATTTTCTTTTTCAGACATGGGACTAAAGGAAGATAAATGAGAGGAAATATTTTGAGGAAGAGAATGAGCCACAAGAAAAGGAAAGAGCAACTAAAGTTTGCTCAGGCCTACATATAGAGCCTTGGTGTCTTGGCAGAACGCTAAGAACACACCTCTCAATGCCCGCCCATCACCCAGGCTTTCTCTAAAAGATTTATGGCCTGATTGATTCTCTTCAGCTTCTGTCAGAGACCACCTGACAGCTGCAGTTGGCTCAGCCCTTCTTCTAGTGAGTTGACACAATTTCTGGTGGGCTTCAAAGACAGTATAAATGGCTCTCCCCTGAGCGCAGGCTGTGCTCAGCACCTAGGCAGCCTCATTACACAACCAATTAAACCTCTATCAGTTGAAAGGAATAGATGGCAGTTCAAGTTCTGCTTGAGTAGACTTTGCATTTCCATGTTCACACGTATTACACCCTTACAGTCAAGGAGTTTCCAACAACTGCAAGGGGAAGATGTAAACATGACCTTAGAAACTAGGTGTTTTCACCTTCCCTACGGGGAGTCCCAGAAGTTCTTAGTCATGAGATAGTAGGCAGGATCCCTTGAATCTTTCTGAACAGAAAGGAGTCCAGGCAACTCTTTAAACAGTGGGAAGCTCAAGCGTTTTGCTCTGTTGACCCATCTGGACATAGGCATGTTGGTTCCTCAGTATCTGTCCTTCCCGGGGTTGCTGAAGTCTGTGGGTGTTGAGGGCAGTAAGCCAAAGTCTGGGTTTTCCCCACAGAAAGCTCACAACCCTCTTGCAAATACAACTTTCAGAAACTAATTTAGCTGGATCCACTGAAACGAACTGGGAAATGACCCAACAGAAGGACTGAAGTGGGGGCCACACTGGGCCTTTTGCTTTCTGCTGGAGAATGTTGACTTTCTGAATGGAACACATTTTCCCATCTACTTAACTGTGTTATTTAAATAAATTGCTTTGCTCTTGAGGGACCTTGTACTCTTTGGCTCAGTGCAAAGCTCGTAGATTGGAGTCAGAAGGAGCTGTCAATGTGGAATCTAATAGAGTTTCAGTGTGGGAATATTAGGGGTCAGCCACAACCTCACATTAGTTATCGCATCTTGTCATTAGATGACATGGATATTACTATAAAGAGTAAATCTGTGGAGAGCACGAAGATGAAAGCTGTAAATTGGCTGGAAGAAGTAGGAGATTTCAATGTGAAAGCAAGTGCTTCTATTCAAGATATGAACACCAGGCACACTGCTCAGACTCTTTGCTTTACTCTTATTCTCCTATCACTTTTTACTCTTTTAAATACTGTTAAGTTTGGATTATTCATTGGCTCTTTTAAAACGAGGTCAGGCCTTGTTCCTTAGTGGCCCCTGCTGACAAGAGTTCAGCACTGGCAGACTAATTTTAATAGTGGCCCAAACAAACTTAATTGGGGAGGCTGCTCTGCTGCCAAAAAGTCACCTACTGCATTCCAAAGCGAACTCTGAAGGGCTTGCGAATTTCCTATTATTTTACATCATCTGTATTGTGGCTTCCCTTCTTTGCTGCAGGGCAAAGCACTCAAGAGCTTATTATTATCCTGGCTTCCCCCATGACCAGCTGTGTGACCTTAGCTAAATTACATAACTCCTCTGAACCTCAGTTCCTCCTATGTAAGATGGAGATAATAATGGTACTTACCTGTGAGGATTGTTGAACGTGTTCAGTGAAGTAATGCATTTGGAGTGGTTAGCCCAGTGCCTAACACACAGTAGGTGCCAAGTAAATTATAGTTGTTTGTTTTTTTGTTTTTTTAAAAAGATTTTTTATTTATTCATTTGTTTTATTTTTATTTTTTAAATTTTTTATTGTTATGTTAATCACCGTATCTTACATCATTAGTTTTTGATGTAGTGTTCCATGATTCATTGTTTGTGTATAACACCCAGTGCTCCATGCAGTACGTGCCCTCTTTAATACCCATCACCAGGCTAACCCAACCCCCAGCCTCTCCCCTCTAGAACCCTCAGTTTGTTTTTCAGAGTCCATCATCTCTCATGGTTCGTCTCCCCCCCCCC
>NW_027397630.1:13836-21441 GCF_003265705.2 Callorhinus ursinus
CCGATTTACTCCCCTTCATTCTTCCCCTCCTGCTATCTTCTTTTTTTTTTTCTTAACATATATTGCATTATTTGTTTCAGAGGTACAGATCTGTGATTCAACAGTCTTGCACAATTCACAGTGCTCACCATAGCACATACCCTCCCCAATGTCTATCACCCAGCCACCCCATCCCTCCCACCCCCCACCACTCCAGCAACCCTCAGTTTGTTTCCTGAGATTAAGAATTCCTCCTATCAGTGAGGTCATATGATACATGTCTTTCTCTGATTGACTTACTTCACTCAGCATAACACCCTCCAGTTCCATCCACGTCGTTGCAAATGGCAAGATCTCATTCCTTTTGATGGCTGCATAATATTCCATTGTATTCATTTGTTTTAGAGAGAGAGCAAGTGGGACAGGGGGAGAGGAGGAGAGAGAGAGAGAGAGACTGAAACAGATGCAGTGCTGAACTCAGAGCCTGACTCAGAACTCCATCTCAGACCACGAGATCATGATCTGAGCTGAAACATAGAGTCAGATGCCTAACCAACTGAGCCACCCAAGTGCCCCAGTTGTTTAATGTTAATAACAGTCATTTAAAGCAAATATATAATGAATTGGATGTGTGTGTACTTTGGAGATTTATTCATTTTATTTGACCTGATTAAAGGTGCTTTGAAAAGGAAAGCATATATGTGAGGATAGAGGGGTAAGAAATATATATCCACATGTCTATTTTCTTTGCACTCTACAGTTTCATAGTTAAGGTTTTAAACTAAGTTACAAGAAAGGTGCAATAATCTGCACTTGCTAAAATCCTCAAAATTCAAGACTGCAAAGAACTTCTGTGTTTTATCACCCATAATTTATAACATCACTATTATTATTGGTAACAATCCATTTCTTAAAAAAATATGCCAAGTGATGAGACCTGGGGGCCTATATTTGGTATTAGCTAGGGTGGTATGCAGCATCTCATTTCTCTTTGATCCACCATTTTTTAAATGGACACATCAGAAGAATTGGCACCTGGATATTCTATAAAAATTTAGTCTCTTGGACCTCCATCCTCAGAGGTTCCAGTTCAGGAGGGTTGGAATGGGGCCCAGGAATCAGAAGCACCACAAGTGATTGAGATGCCAGGGTCCAAAAGTCAGACTTTGAAAACCATGGGTTAGTGAGATCCATCCTCTACCCCAGTGACACTCCTGGGCATTCCACAGTGCAAATCATTCTACAGTCTGAGACCCCCTAGTATCCTTAAGCTGGCATGACTTTAGAGCCCCAGTTCACTTCTACTCTTCTGCAGAGAAGAGATGAGTACTTAAGCAAGGTTTGCACTCTCCTCCTGATATCAGCTCCCCCCAGCACCCTACATCATTACCATAATTGTCTCCCAACTTCTGATTAGATACAAACATGACACCAGCAATCATGTTTCATCTTCAGCTTATAATTGGATGCAATATGGTGATTATGCATCCTGATCGAAGGTCATTTCCATGGAATAATAAGTACTAACAATAACAGTCTCCTTGGGATGTTTTTGCTTTTGTCTTGTAGCTGTATGCCCTGTCCCAACTTCCCTTCCTCCAAAGGGAAAGTATTACTTCAGCATCTGCTGCTGTTTTGCCTTGATTGTCTCATCAAACACACATACACACAGACACACATCCCACACACAATCTCATTTGGTGCATCTGTTTTAATTAACTGCCTCTCATGGCTAGTCCTCCTTCTGGGGCTCTCCCCTTCCTCCAACAATCCCTCTAATCCCTGTAATCCTCACGGTCACTTAGAATGTAATTGATAAGAATGATTTGTGAATCACTTCTGTAGAAGACTTTCATTTTCCTCCATCAGTGTGTAGCATTTCTTCCTTCTTTCTGTCCTCGTGGTCTTTTCTATTAACAGAAGACTAATTTTATTTTTTAAAAGATTTTATTTATTTATTTGTGTGTGTGTGTGAGAGAGAGAGAAAAAGCACAAGCAGGGGCAGAGGCAGAGGGAGAAACAGGCTCCCCGCTGAGCAAGGAGTCCGACATGGGACTCGATCATGACCTGTGCCGAAGGCAGACGCTTAACCAACTGAGCCACCCAGGCGTCCCAACAGAAGACTAATTTAACGGTCCATGGATCATGCTCTCTCTCCCTCCCTCATCCTTGTCCCTCAGTCTCTCCTCATCTGTAAATGGGGAATTAGCATGGTAAAATATAAGGAGACTTGGAAGCCAGGTAGTCCAGTTCTGCCATTTACAAGCTGTGTGAACCTGAGCAAATTATCTCACTTCTCTGAGCCAAAGGTGCCTTGTTTATATGATGGGAATAATTGTGCTCAACAGTATTTTGTACTTTGCAGTATTGTTTGAGGCAATAAATTATACATAAAAAGTGCCAAGCTCAGTGTGAGCAGTCAATAAATGCTGATCATTATTTTAATACCTACTGCATAGGGTTTTAAAAAATGAGATCATGTGTGTAAATAGCTTAGAACAGAGCCCGAGTAGTTGCACAACCATTAACTGCTCCCTTGCCAGTTGCTTTTTTTTTTTTTTTTTTGAAAACAGAATGGGGAGGCAGGAGAAATATCACTGGATCCCAAACCAAGGATTTAAGGAATCCTCATGATTGTGCTGTCTTGCTTCAATGTGATCAACTTGTCGAATGTTTCCAGTGTACTTGACCTAATTAGTGCAATAGACCACATTTCCTATTACTCCTTAGAAGGCTCTGTGTCTTCCTCACTGTGTGGCACAAGTTACCTTCCAGAAACCCTTACATTATGACCTGTATGGCCCTGTGTGTGGGCTGCTCCAGGGCCTTGTGATGGTTGATATAAAGGTTATCTTTGGAAATCATTGTCCACCTTCCACTGAAAAGAAAAGAGGTGGAAGGTGGACAATGATTCTCTTCTCTTCTCTTTCTTTTATTTTCTGTCTTTACCCTGCATAAATCTGATGGTGGCATTCGAGATTGGAGAGGATGCTAAATCAAGTGCTATATTCCTATGCCATCCACCATGTATTTTATTGAATTTGATTTTTTAGTTTGCTTTTCTCTAAATGAAAAAATCATGGTACATCAGAGTCCAGAGGATGTTTAGAGACCATAAGTCCAAACCACATTTTTTTTAACATTTTATTTATTTACTTGAGAGAGAGCAAGAGAGCACAGAGGGAGAGGGAGAAGCAGAGTCCTAGCTGAGAGGGAACCTGACATGGGGCTCGATCCCAGGACTCTGAGATCATGACCTGAGCTGAAGACAGGTGCTTAACTGACTGAGCCACCCAGGTGCCCCCAAACCATTTATTTTAAAGGGAATTGACACTCAAAGATGTCAGCTTATTTGTTCAGGGCTAGGAAGGGGATTCATGACATATCTGAGGCTAGGCCAAGTCCCTGACACTAGTCAAGAGCCTATCCTATGTCACACTGCTTTTTAATTTATTAAGCCATAAGTTACAGACAATTCTGCTCTTTTTATTTGTTCCTAAAGTCCTCCATTTTTAAATTGATTCTGGCCTCCCAGTTATGGGTTGAATCATGTCCCTCAAAAACGATTTGTTGAAGTCCTAACCCTCAATACTTCAGAATGCAACCTTATTTGGAAATAGGGTCTTTGCAGAGGTAATCATGTTAAAATGAGGTCTTTAGAGTGCACCCTTATCCAGTCTGACTGGTGTCTGTATATAAAGGGGAAATTCGGCACAGAGACAAACACACACAGGAAAGACAGTGCAAAAACACACAAGGAGAAGATGTCCACGTGACTGGAATGACGTGTCTACAAGCCGAGGAAGGGGAAGGATTGTCAGCAAATGCCAGAAGCTAAGAAGAGGCAAGGAAAGATTCTTTTCCATCAGAGGAAGCCTGGCCCTCCTGACATTTTGATTTTGGACTTTTGGCCTCCAGAACTGTGAAACAATAAATTTCTTTTTTTTTTAATTTTAATTTTTTTTTATTTTTAAAAGATTTTATTTATTTGTCAGAGAGAGTGAGAGAGCAAAGCAGGGGGATTGACAGGCAGAGGGAGAAGCAGACTCCCTGCTGAGCAAGGAGCCAGATGCGGGACTCGATCCCAGGACTCTGGGATCATGGCCTGAGCTGAAGGCAGATGCTTAACCCACTGAGCCACCCAGGTGCCTGAAACAATAAATTTCTGTTCTTTTAAACCACCCAATTTGTGGTAGTTAGTTATGGCAGCCCAGGGAAACAAATACACCCAATTTGGATACTTTTGTAATCCCCAAAGGGTAAATATTATTAAATCGGAGAGGGGAATTTGTCAAAAGAATAAGTACCCAGTGCACATGACTTGTCTGCTTTAGATTACATTGTATTTGTACTTGGGAGCGAAACAAAATGTCCGTGGTCTCAGTGTTATAATTGCTTGCCCAAGCCTTCTACTGAATCTGTAAAATCATTTTATTGTTGTTTTGTTGCTTGTGCTTATTCTGAGATTTGGAGGATTTGTGATGAATACGTTTTGGTTGGTGGTTACATAGGGTAGATGTGATGGCCAACATTGTTTTTCTAGGCATAGTTATAGTTTTTGAGGATTGTTATAGGTCCCCTGCTTGTGTGGCATTCTCCAGATATACCTTTGTTCTCTCCATCTTGTTTTCAAGCCAATGCATCTGGGCCGTGCTAACAGAAGGTCTTTTATATTATTGCCTTGGTAATACAGCTGTAACTGCAATCTCACAGGACAGGGGCAGGATCCAAGGATAACGTTTTATTGCCAAGCATAAAAGCCAACAAATTCGCACCAATAACTACCTTCTTCCCCATCCTGGCACTGGTGCAGTTACTAAGAATTGTCAATACACATGTATTGCTAATCTACACTGGGAAATACCCAAAACAGACCTCATGACAGATGCTTTGGAATTTTCATAAACAGGGATCTTTGCTTGTAATCTTCTTGATGGTGTTTTCCCAGGGCTCTGTTTGTAGTGCTGCTGAAACTTAGCTGGCTAACAGTGTGCTGTGCAGATTGCATTGAATTTGGAGAGAAGAAACAGGGGTTATCTAGCCTTGACTAAAGCAACTGATGATGAAAATTGGTATAACTTTACAGACGGCATTGTTTTTTTTTAATTTTTTATTGTTATGTTAATCACCATATATTACATCATTTGTTTTGGTGTAGTGTTCCATGATTCATTGTTTGTTCATAACACCCAGTGCTCCATGCAGAATGTGCCCTCTTTAATACCCATCACCAGGCTAACCCATCCCCCTACCCTCCTCCCCTCTAGAAACCTCAGTTTGTTTTTCAGAGTCCATCGTCTCTCCTGGTTCGTCTCCCCCTCTGACTTACTCCCCTTCATTCTTCCTCTCCTGCTATCTTCTTTTTCTTTTTTCTTAAAATATGTTGTGTTATTTGTTTCAGAATTACAGATCTGTGATTCAACAGTCTTACACAATTCACAGCGCTCACCGTAGCACATACCCTCCCCAATGTCTATCACCCAGCCACCCCATCCCTCCCACCCCCGACCACTCCAGCAACCCTCAGTTTGTTCCTGAGATTAAGAATTGCTCCTATCAGTGAGGTCATATGATACATGTCTTTCTCTGATTGACTTATTTCACTCAGCATAACACCCTCCAGTTCCATCCATGTCGTTGCAAATGGCAAGATCTCATTCCTTTTGATGGCTGCATAATATTCCATTGTGTATATATACCACATCTTCTTTAGCCATTCATCTGTCGATGGACATCTTGGCTCTTTCCACAGTTTGGCTATTGTGGACATTGCTGCTATAAACATTGGGGTGCACGTACCCCTTCGGGTCCCTACATTTGTATCTTTGTGGTAAATACCCAGTAGTGCAATTGCTGGATCGAATGATAGCTCTAATTTCAACTGTTTGAGGAACCTCCATACTGTTTTCCAGAGGGGTTGCACCAGCTTGCATTCCCACCAACAGTGTAGGAGGGTTCCCCTTTCTCCACATCCCCGCCAACATCTGTCGTTCCCTGACTTGTTAATTTTAGCCATTCTGACGGGTGTGAGGTGGTATCTCATTGAGGTTTTGATTTGGATTTCCCTGATGCCGAGCAATGTTGAGCACTTTTTCATGTGCCTGTTGGCCGTTTGGATGTCTTCTTTGGAAAAATGTCTGTTCATGTCTTCTGCCCATTTCTTGATTGGATTATTTGTTCTTTGGGTGTGGAGTTTGATAAGTTCTTTATAGATTTTGGATACTAGCCCTTTATCTGATATGTCATTTGCAAATATTTTCTCCCATTCTGTCGGTTGTCTTTTGGTTTTGTGGACTGTTTCTTTTGCTGTGCAAAAGCTTTTTATCTTGATGAAGTCCCAATAGTTCATTTTTGCCCTTGCTTCCTTTGCCTTCGGTGATGTTTCTTGGAAGAAGTTGCTGTGGCTGAGGTCGAAGAGGTTGCTGCCTGTGTTCTCCTTTAGGATTTGGATGCACTCCTGTCTCACGTTTAGGTCTTTCAACCATTTGGAGTCTATTTTCGTGTGTGGTGTAAGGAAATGGTCCAGTTTCATTCTTCTGCATGTGGCTGTCCAATTTTCCCAACACCATTTGTTGAAGGGACTGTCTTTTTTCCATTGGACATTCTTTCCTGCTTTGTCAAAGATAAGTTGACCATAGAGTTGAGGGTCCATTTCTGGGCTCTCGATTCTGTTCCATTGATCTATGTGTCTGTTTTTGTGCCAGTACCATACTGTCTTGATGACGACAGCTTTGTAATAGAGCTGGAAGTCCGGAATTGTGATGCCGCCAGCTTTGCTTTTCTTTTTCAAGATTCCTCTGGCTATTCGGGGTCTCTTCTGGTTCCATACAAATTTTAGGATTATTTGTTCCATTTCTTTGAAAAAAGTGGATGGTATTTTGATGGGGATTGCATTGAATGTGTAGATTGCTCTAGGTAGCATTGACATCTTCACAATGTTGGTTCTCCCAATCCACGAGCATGGAACGTTTTTCCATTTCTTTGTGTCTTCTTCAATTTCTTTCCTGAGTATTTTATAGTTTTCTGAGTACAGATCCTTTGCCTCTTTGGTTAAATTTATTCCTAGGTATCTTATGGTTTTGGGTGCAATTGTGAATGGGATCGACTCCTTGATTTGTCTCTCTTCTGTCTTGTTGTTGGTGTATAGGAATGCCACTGATTTCTGTGCATTGATTTTATAGCCTGCTACTTGACTGAATTCCTGTATGAGTTCTGGCAGTTTTGGGGTGGAGTCTTTTGGGTTTTCCACATACAGTATCATATCATCTGCAAAGAGTGAGAGTTTGACTTCCTCTTTGCCGATTTGGATGCCTTTGATTTCTTTTTGTTGTCTGATTGCTGTGGCTAGGACTTCTAATACTATGTTGAATAGCAGTGGTGAGAGTGGACATCCCTGCCGCGTTCCTGACCTTAGGGGCAAAGCTCTCAGCTTTTCCCCATTGAGAATGATATTCGCTGTGGGTTTTTCATAGATGGCTTTTATGATATTGAGGTATGTACCCTCTATCCCTATACTCTGAAGAGTTTTGATCAAGAAAGGATGCTGTACTTTGTCAAATGCTTTTTCTGCATCTATTGAGAGGATCATATGATTCTTGTTCTTTCTTTTGTTAATGTATTGTATCA
>NW_027397631.1:0-13735 GCF_003265705.2 Callorhinus ursinus
AAATGTCTGTTCATGTCTTCTGCCCATTTCTTGATTGGATTATTTGTTCTTTGGGTATTGAGTTTGATAAGTTCTTTATAGATTTTGGATACTAGCCCTTTATCTGATATGTCATTTGCAAATATTTTCTCCCATTCTGTTTCTTTTGTGAGTTTGATAGTTTTTGAGAAAAAGGTAAAGGATTTTTACTTTGTTCAAAAGGCAAATCAATCCTGATATTGGGGTGTGTTGGAGGGGCAGAGCTGGGCTTATTTGAGGAGGTGTTTAGGGGTGGCAATACTTTTTGGGGAACTCTGGCCAAGAAGCAAGCCCATTGTAAGACTCAGGATTGTGCCAGTTCATGGGTGCTATGATGAATACATCATTTGGACACAGTCAGAAAGTGTCAGTGCTGAGAGAGACCTAAACAAACAGCATCATTTTCTATCTGTACTTGGTGAAATCCTAGGGTTCCACAAATGTTTGATATGAATTTTATTAAGAACTTTTTAAGCCCACACTTGTCCTAAAGGAAAATGTGTCCATTCAAATGCTAACCTAGCTTATTCTTCAGTAGACCTCAAAATAATTATTCTTGGTGTCCCAGTACTCATATTTAAACTTCTTTTAAATTTCATTGATTAGTAATGACAATAGCTGGTATTTACCAATGCTTGCTATGTGGCAAGCACCTCACATGCATCATCTGATTTAATAGTGCAGTTTATTTTTATTTTCTCACTTTACAGATGAGGAAACAGAGGCCTGGGGGGTGATTTTTTAAAGTAAAAATCAGATAGGTCATTTTCCTTCTTTCACCATTAAGTAATTTGATGACTTAACTTAGGTCTTTCAAACTCCCTAAGTTTTATTTACTTAGCCATTAAACTATATGGCCTTTCCAAGTGGGCAGTTTGTAAAGCCATGCTTTTTCCCCCTCAATTCCAGCCTGTATGCATTTGTTTATATGTAAAGTTGTATAAGCCACAAAGCACATATGGGCCACACTCAGCTTAAAGCTAAGCAAACCTTCGGGAATTTGCACTGGGTCAAACTCTGTTATTGTTATAACAGATAGCATCAAATGAGAAGACTTGATGGAAGCCTTTGTGGAAGTTTGAGGGGCAGCAAAGTAGGTCATTGTGGGTGGAGTAGAGTGAATGAGGGGGAGAGTAATAGAAGGGACCAGATCCATAAAAGGGGAAGAGATTTTATAGGGACTTAGAGACCTTTGTAAGGCTTTTACTCTATATGAAAAGTGGAGCCTTTGCAGGGTTTGAATAGATGAAAGACATGATCTGACTCAGAGGTTTAGCAAGGTCATTCCAGCTGCTGCATTAAAATGAGGCAGTAGGTAGTCAAGGGTAGAAACAAGAAAACCAGTTAGGAGGTACATCAGTTTTTTAGGACCATAACAAAGTACCACAAATGGGGTGGCTTTAAAACAATAGAAATTTATTGTCTCACAGAGCTGGAAGCTAGAAGTCTGAAATCAAGGTATCATCAGGGCAATGCTCCCTCTGATAATCTGGGTAGAATCCATCTTTGCCTCTTCCTGTTGGTTGTTGATCCTTGGAATTCCTTGGCTTGTAGCAGCAGCACTTCAGTCTGTGCCTATGTTGTCATGCAGCTTTCTCCCTGTGTATCTATCTTCACATGGGTGTCTCCTCTCTGTGATTCTCCCCTCTTCTTTATAAGGACACCAGTCCTATGGGATTAAGGGCCCATCCTCCTCCAGTATGACCTCGTTTTAACTTATCAAGTTACATCCCCAATGACTCTATTTCCAACTAAGGGAACTTTCTGAGGTATTGGGGGGTTAGGACTCCAACATACCTTATTGGGGAACACCAAACAGGAGGATGTTGCAGTAATCCTGGCAAGAGATAAGGGGAGCTTGGGGCAGGGCAGCAGCATAATGGCAGTGAGAAGTGATCTGCTTATGAATATATGTTGATGGTAGAGCGAAAAAGCTTTGCTGAGGAATACAGACTGAGGCCCAAGATAAAGAGATGAATGCAAGATGATTCCAAAGCATTTGGCTTGAGAAGCTGGAAGGATGAAATTAGCAAGAACTGAGTTAGTAAATGTAGAAGAAGAGCCGATTTATGGGGAAAAATTACAGCTTGATTTTGGACAAATTAAATTTGAGATGCCTATTAGACATTCAAGTGCAGATGTCCAGTACTGGAAGCAGTTAGCTATATGAGCCTGGAATTTAGGAAAGGATTTAGAGCTAGAGATAAAAGTTTGGGAATGATTTCTAGTGAGCATAAGAGCCCATTTATGATCTGAGATCATGAAGCTTAAATTGAAACTTGCTCCAGCTAGGATCAGTTGCTGGAATACAGATATAAAGAAGATGGAGAATCCAATTAAGTCTTGGTTCAGGTTTCTCTGGGTAGGTGTGATGGTGGAAGAGGGAGTTGGAGAGTTGAGAATGGATGCCACAGAGTGATTATAATAATGGACCATGGGATCTAAGTTGGAGAAACATGGAAATGAGGATATGAGGGAAGTAATGGAGAGCAAAAAATAATGGTTAGGGGTGGGAGGATTGGTGGAGTGGATGTATTAGAGGGAATTAGATAGAAAAAGATGAGACTGGGGTACTAAAATCGAGATTTTTAAGGTGTTGCAGTAATTTGTATTGACAAGATCTAAGAAATGAGTGTTAGAATGGGTGGCTGAGCTTGGTAAGAGGATAAGATCTTTGGATTGGTGATCAAGCAACTGACAGGCCAGAGTATTGCATGGATTGTTTACAATGTAGACAATGTATGTATGTATATATGTATGTAGACTCCACATCGATATTGAAATCTCCAAGAATGATGACACGAGCAGTTGTGAGAAAGAGTGAACCCATGAGCTAAAACCAGGAATGAATAAGGGAGATTGAACAGGAGGAGAATAGATGACTGCAATAGGAAGGTCTAGTAGGTGATATAATCTGATAGCAAAGTGATTAAAAGGAGTTGAGCCAGGGGATTTAGGGAGGACCCATGAACAGAAAGTGCCAAGGAAGATCAAGGACACATATCCTGCCCTTTAGCCCAGTGGTACCTCGTGTATGAATAAAAATAGCCACCACTTGAGAAGCCTGTACAGGAAGCAGTGTCTTCAGAAGGGAGCCAAGTTTTTGATAAAGCATGAAATTCAAGGGAAAATTTAAAGAAATTAAGGATGTCAGGGATTTTGCAGAGAGCAGAACAGAAGGGTTGGGGAAGTTTGAGGAGGGGTGGTAGACTGAGTCTGATTAATGGATGTAGGAATTCATTTTCATGTGGAAAAGAAGGTGAGTGAGATAATGGATGATCTAAGTGGTTTGAAATTTTTGTGATAACTGAAGTAAATAGGCATTTAGAACCTGATAAGTCCCAAAGATCTCTTGGCTGGGGAGCAGATGGTCAGTTTTAGATGTCACCTCTTCTTGGGACTGGTGCCCTATTCAGTGCACAGCAATTGATAACAGAGATTATAGGGGAAGAGGAGTGGTGGTCTCAACAGGAGCATGCAGGACGTTGGGCACCCCGTGACCTTCTCCAGAGAGGTGTCAAGTCTGGAAGAGGCTTGATCTTACCCTTAGGAATTGTAACCCTTAGGCCTTTCTTTTAATCATGTTAGGTAATTGCAATACTTTTTTTTCCATAGGTTGATCATCACTTTAAAATAGTGCAATGATGTTTGTTTTTATAAAAATGATACATGATCATTATAAAATATTCCAGAAGTTGAGGAAGGCAAAATGAAAATAAACGTCCACAAATAGCCGTCATTAATGCTAGGTGAACATCATCTCAGATAACTGTATGAATTTTTACTTTTGTAACTATTTTACATGCTCTTCAGTTTCTTTTAAATAATATGGGCCCATTGTTATAAACAATTCAAATACTATAAATTTATTCTCATTCTCTCACTTGACAAATGAGGACATTGAGTTCCAGAGACAGGAAAAGACCTGTCCAAGTTCACTCATCCAGTCAGTTAGATCCAGGTCTCTTGACTCCCCATTTCAGTGGGGTTTTTTTCCCCATTAAACAATACTCCTCTCTTCTCTTAACCATTGATATGGCATATCCTCTGCTCTTTCACTATAAGGATATCTGAGTGGCTCATTTTGTCTTTTGATTTGAATATTTATTCATCTAGTCTTTCAACAGATATTTACTGAATACGTGTTATATATTAGGCAAAAATGCTAGCCATTGGGGGTGTAGTGGTGAACAAAGCAGACAAGATCTCTGAACTTGTGAAACTTATATTCTACAGAATGTACAGAAAGTTTATGTTTTACTTCTCAGCTTTATCCAGACAGGCCAAGACTCATATGATTGTTTGTAATCCCAAATCCTTCAATGATGATAGGAAAACAAAATGGAAATTGTTAGACTTAAAATCATACCACTAGCACATGGGAGTACCAAATGAGTAATTGCAAGTAATAGATATTAACAGAATTCATGAGGTCTAGAACACTTTTCTGTAATGATTTTTTTTTTTTAGAGAGAGAGGGAGATAGAGAATCTTAAGCAAGCTCCACACAATGCGGGGCTCAATCCCATGACCCTGAGATCATGACCCGAGCCTAAATCAAGAGTTGGACGCTTAACCAACTGAGCCACCCAGGCATCCCCCATTATTCTTTTTAAAGTAATTTAACACTTTAGTTTAAAAATATCATAGTGTTAGCATAACACCCTCCAGTTCCATCCACGTCGTTGCAAATGGCAAGATCTCATTCCTTATGCTGAGTGAAATAAGTCAATCAGAGAAAGACATGTATCATATGACCTCACTGATAGGAGGAATTCTTAATCTCAGGAAACTGAGTGTTGCTGAGTGGTGGGGGGGTGGGAGGGATGGGGTGGCTGGGTGATAGACATTGGGGAGGGTATGTACTATGGTGAGCGCTGTGAATTGTGCAAGACTGTTGAATCACAGATCTGTACCTCTGAAACAAATAATGCAAGATATGTTAAGAAAAAAGAAAAAGAAGAAGATAGCAGGAGGGGAAGAATGAAGGGGAGTAAGTCGGAGGGGGAGAGGAACCATGAGAGACGATGGACTCTGAAAAACAAACTGAGGGTTCTAGAGGGGAAGGGGGTGAGGGGATGGGTTAGCCTGGTGATGGGTATTAAGGAGGGCACGTTTTGCATGGAGTACTGGGTGTTACGCACAAACAACGAATCATGGAACACTACATCAAGAACTAATGATGTAATGTATGGTGATTAACATAACAATAAAAATTAAAAAAAAGAAAAAAAAAGAAGAAGAAGATAGCAGAAGGGGAAGAATGAAGGGGAGGAAATCGGAGGGGGAGACGAACCATGAGAGGATGGACTCTGAAAAACAAACTGAAGGTTCTAGAGGGGACGGGGGTGGGAGGATGGGTTAGCCTGGTGATGGGTATTAAAGAGGGCACGTTCTGCGTGGAGCACTGGGTGTTATGCACAAACAATGAATCATGGAACACTACATCAAAAACTAATGATGTAATGTATGGTGATTAACATAACAATAAAAAATTTAAAGTAAAAAAAAATACCATAGTGTTATATATAAAAAAAGAAAACATGCACATAACCCAAACATTTAAAATTTATAAGCGTATATAATCTATAAAGAGGTAAAAGACCTTCTCTCTAATCCTACCCTCCAGAGGTAACAATTCTAAACACTTTGATGTGGGCCCTCACCAACATTTTTCTATGCTTATATTTATTGTAGTTTTTGTTTTTAATAATAAGAGGATTGTGTAATTGTTATAAAAAATTCAAATAATAGAAAGACCTACATAGTATAAAGAGAGAAAGTTCCTTACAACCTCACCCCCCATCTCAGTCCTTACAGGTAACCATTAATATCTTGATGTATTTTTGACGTGAATACTTTCAGATCTTTTTCTATAAACAAATGTGTGCACGTGCATGTACACACACACACACACACACACACACAAAAGGGGCTCTTTAAGTTTTTTGCTTTAAGCCAGCAGTGGATGGAAGTTTAAAGTTCAGTAGTTGAGGGTGCATTCCTATGTTTTTCATTTTCTACAAGTAGAACAATGCAGCCATATGCCAGGCCCTCTCTGGATTTAGTACTCGATGCTTGGAATGCAAGCAGATGCTGAAAGCTATTAACAAAGCCCTTGAAAGGAGGCCCATTCATGTATGTTATAGACACAGGCCAAAGTTGAATGTAGTGGCCAACTGAACAGCTGGCAAGGGGGCAGGAAAATGAAGAACATGCCAACACTGGATGCAAGTTGATGGGCAATGGGAACCATATTATCTGCAACAGTGTCCCAAAATTCCTATAGTTTTGGAAACAGAAGCAATACTTAGAGACTTACAGGCTTTTAACCTCAATTGTTAAGTGACTGTGTTGCAAAACAAAGAAAAAAATACCCTGATATAGTAAAAATAAGATTGATTTCCATATGCCTAATATTGGAAAATGCCAAGCTTTTCACTTTTTAAATTCCTTAGTTTCAAAGAATAAGTCATAGTAATGTATGTCTGATTAATGCCAACTCTCTAGACTCTTTAATGTTAACTCACTACTCTTCATTACCAAACACCACATGTGCTCTGTCAGCTTAGGCATACCTACCCATCTGCAGAAGACACAGTGGTGATCTCTATCAGGCCAACAATCAGATATTTGCCTTCTAATCAAATTTCACAAGAAATCTCAATGAAGTCATTATAACCAGACATGAAATAATTAACCTTTTCCAATTTAAAAGGCCTAACAGGGAATGGTCTCTGTGACAGGTGTAAAATTCCATTCCTTCCAGAAAATTACTCGCCCAGCAGATGCTCCTTCTGACTGAAATAGAAATTTCATTTTTTAAAAAGGTTCACCTTTTATCATGAATATTGCACAGGCACAACATATTAAAGTAATGGCTTTCCTTGGGGCACCTGGCTGGCTCAGTCGATGGAACATGCGACTCTTGATCTTGAGGCCATGAATTCAAGCCCCATTTTGGGTGTAGAGATCACTTAAAAAACTAAAATCTTAAAAAAATAATAGAAAAATAAAGTAATGGCTTTCCATGCAGTAGTACAGCCCCTGATCTTCTGATCACTAATAGTCATTATTCACATACAGATGATATATATCCACGTGCTTCCATTCTCCATCAGTGAATTGCAAGAGCACTTGAATTCTGGTGCTTAGAGTCACTGGAAGTCTTATAATACATCATAATATCAGGCTTTTTCAGAGAAGTACAATAGTTAGTGCACCAAAGCCTTGAATTGAAAATAGAAATTGTATGGGAAAAATAATTCTATTTCCACTGCCATAGAGAAGAGTCAAGAGCAAGAAGGAGAAACTTTTTATACCATAGTGCAAAGATATAGAAACCTTTGACTTATCATTTGGATGTGACCTTGGGCTTAACTGAGAACAACTTGAAGCAATTTTCTGAGTTCTCACCCTTCTCCACCTACACGAACCCACACTCATATACAGACAATTTCTTCAAGTCAAGTCCAATGTGAATATTGCATAAATTCAAGAGACCTCTGTGTGTTAAGAGGCAGGCCCCAGTAGCCTGAGATGGCCTTTGAGCAGGAGAGGTCTTTGCACAGAGACCTAGTTTTCAGGGGGGAGGAGTTGGGTGGGTGATAGCAATGGGAGAAGTTACGGAGTCTGCACCCCCTTTGGGCTGAGCATGATTAAGTTTGAAAGGAAGTTAGTGAAGGTGAGGAGTTGATGATCTTGGGTATGCCAAGCTTGCTGAGGGATAACTGGAGGTGACATTAAGGTGGCAAAGTTGGAAGGGGTGTAGGGGTAAAGGCTTCTGAAACAGTGGCTAATAAATGGTCAAACAGAGCATATTGGCTGTTTAAAAAAAATTGTTTCTCTTCTCTTCTTGCTGACCTGATTTCATTCTCTTTCCGTGTTCCTCCTGGGATAGAGAGTATGAAGGATGGACTTCAGAGAGACTATGAGCTCCTTGAAATTTCAGGTAAGGAAAGGCTCTGTAGTTTGTGTAAGCTTCTCTGACTTGCCCAGATCCAGAACCCCCAAAAGACTGAGAGGGGCTTCTTCTCTCTGTTCCACCTCCCATATAATCCAAGGTCTCTCTCCCTTATTTACACATAAAATGGAAGCAAAGTTTCCTTTAGTCACTTTTATTTATTGAACTGTTTTACCTTTTATTGTGAAAACAAGTGAGTGGGTTTTATTTCTTGCCCGTAAAACCTAGTGTAGTTAATTTCTTTCAAGTTGTCTTTTGCCCCCTTTGACACAATTGCTCTTAATAGAAAAATGATGGTCCTTCCCTTCTATGGGTGCTTTGTATTTTGCAGACCTATTGAAAAATAATACTCACAATAAGAATGAGCAATTATTAAGCCTACAGAGTAAGCCAGACACTTAAAATAAATTACGTTATTTAAGAATAGTGCCCACCCCACTGGGCTGTTGTGAAGGTTGAGCAAACTCGTGTATATGAAGTGTCTGGTGCAGTGCCTGATGTGTGGCACGCTGTCAATAACATAAAGGTATTATCACTGTTATTGTTACTATTGCTGCCATTATGACTATCTCTGCCTCTACTACTATGAGTTACTGGAATAAGACACATCCAATAGCCTTGAAAAGGCCAAGTTCCGGGGTCTAATAACCAAAATTCTTGCCAGATAGAACAACACAGCTGGGTATAGGATAGTACAAGGTTCTTGGGATATGGCAGAGGAACAACAGTATAGAAGCAACAGAAGGAGTAAGGAATAGGCTGACGACTGTCCCCAGTCTTAGCCCTGGGGAGAAAGTGTGACTGCTTTTGAAGATGGTCTTTAGCAAGGGTGACTACTGTAGTGAATAAGAGGACATCCAGATTTAGGTTTCAGTCCTGGCTGTGTCATTCACTAGCTGTATGACCTGGAATAAATCATTGCCCTCTTTAGAGTCTCAGTTTCCTCATAGGTAAGATGGGGGAGCTAAAAGAGCTTAGCTTGGATGCTCGTGTGATGCCACATGTGAGATAATCACAAGCGTGCTAACTTTGGAGTGCCTGCTACCCAGTGAATGCTGTTGCTATTATCATTAGCCTTTCAGCCACCTGCAAAATAGGTAGAATTACCTCCATTTTATAGTTGAGAAAGTTGAAACTTAGAGGGCTTAAATAGCTTGTCCAAAGTACAATTAATAAGCACAAGGCTAGAATTTGAACTAAGATTGATCTGCCCCAAAGCTTGTGATCTTTCTGCCACTCCGTGATGTTTCCTAGACACATTGTTCTTATCCCAGAAATGAAAAGCACAAGGTCAGCTCTCACTGCAAAATAATAACAAGCCCCAAATATGCTCCTTAGCCCTTGAGCTACCCTGGCTGCTCATTTCACTCACTTTCAACCCCAGAGAAAGGGAGCTGTTTGTTATCTACAGTCTGGTGGAACTATATTTTTTCCTCTCCAAAGTCCACTTCCCCTTTTCACTAAATTAGTGTTATTTCCATGAAACAAAGGTGTTTCTGATGTTTCAGCTTTTTCATCTTCTGCTAAGCATCCACTTTTCTGGCAGCTTTTTATTTTCAGGGAGATTGCTGCCACCCCAAACACAAGGGCCTCAGGTCTAAGGATTTTCTGGAGTCTCAGTATCTTTGTGACAATGATGCTAGTACTGGGTTTGTAGCATATAAGAAATTCGAAACATCACATTTTCAGAAGACCTATATGCTTTTCTCATCTCCTATGTGATGCTGCACTCACCTTTGGCTTCAGTTTTTTGGCATATGGTGTTGCTGGCTCTGGCATCTGATAATCTCTGCAGCTTTGGTGTTGCTTCTTTTTTTGAAATAGCATGCCCTTTTAGGTATCACTCACATATGCCCTGTTTAGTACTGCTGGCATATGGTGTTCTTGGAGCCTTACGATTCTTACCCAGCAAAGGGGCACAAAGGGGGCATATTTGTCTTGTTGAACTGGGGAGAGCGAGGACCTAGGAGGATAAATGTCTCAGAATTTATTGGAATTGTGAGTGGAAATCATTAATTGCATGATCTGAATTTATTTGACAGAAAATTATTGAATGTGTATTATGAAGAAAGCATTGTGCTGAAGACAGCAGGAAAACCAAGACATGCTCTCTCTCCTTACAGAATGTATGAGTTAATAGAGGGCTAAAACAACCTTTAAAGTCTTTGTAGACTTGAATTTCCACAAGGAAAATACAAAAAAAGAAAAAAATCTGTAGGGATCCCGTGTTTGTAGGACCAGAGAAAGCTTCACAAAGGTAGTGATATCTGATCTGGCTCTGGCACAAAATAGGTTTTCGACAAATACTTATTAAAATGGAGTTAGATAAAATATGATAAAGAGTATCACAAATGGAACGATACTCCAATATTGTGAGCAATATTGTGGAGGCAAGAACAGTCACAATGTCAGGATGGCTATTATTAAAAAAAAAAAAAAGCCAAAAGGCAACCAGTCTTGGCAAGGATGTGGAGAAATTAGAAACCTTGCACACTGTTGGTGGGAAGGCAAAATGGTATAGTCACTATGGGAAACAGTATTGAGGGTACTCAAGAAATAAAAAAAAATAGAACTACCATATGGTTCAGTGATCCTACTTCTGTATATTTATCTAAAATAATTGAAGTCAGGATCTTGAAGAGGTATCTGCACCATGTTCACTGCAGCACTACTCACAAAAGCCAAGATGTGGAAACAACCTAAATGCCCAATGATGGATGAATGGGCAAAGAAAATATGGCATATACATGAATGGAATACTGTTCAGCCTTTTAAAAGAAGGGATCTATGCAAAATGTGATAACATGGATGAACCTTGAGGACATTATGCTAAGTGAAATAAGCCAGTTGCAGAAAGACAAGCACTACATGATTCCACTTATATGAGGTCTCTAAAATAATCAGATTCATAGAATCAAAGAGTGGAATGGTGGTTGCCAGGGGCTGGGGGAGGGGGAAATGGGGAGTTACTAATCAATCAGCAGAAAGTCTCAGTTAAGCAAGAAGAATAAGTTCTGGAGATGTGCTGTACAACATCATGCCTATAGTTAACGATACTGTATTGTACAGTTAAAATTTTTTAAGAGGGTAGATTTCATGTTAAGTGTTCTTACCACAGTAAAATAAAATAGTCACAATGTATACTGGAATCAGGAAGTGGTTTAGGCCAGAGTAAAAGAAGTGTGTCAGGGAGGAGTGGGGATTTAGGCTGGGAAGGAAGATCATGGCCTGGAAGGCCAGGCTAAGGAGTTTACCCTTTATTTAGCAGGCATTAGGGGATCAGTGAAGATTTTTGAGCACCAGAATAATGTCACAGATTGGTGGCCACTGCTTTTTTGTAAAACAACAGTTTGAGAGAGGTTAAGAGAATGAGCATGAAGTAAAGGCCACCATATTTGGTTATCACGATGCATTCAAGACCTCCCTAAAGAATACTTATGGTAGAATGGTGGGAGTAGAAGCCAGATTTCAAAGACATAAAGGGATGAATGTGGTAGCGGGAGGAAGGTGAGCGAGCCTTAACAGCTGATGGCCTGGGGGCCAGAATGGAAGGCTTATGGAGTCCAGCATCTCTGAAGGCAGAGAGGAAGGGACCTGTGGGGAGAAAGAGACTGGTTAATTCATACAAAGAGATCATGGAGGGGGAGGGCTGAGATAGGAATTAGTGGCAGGATTGTCCTTGGAAAGGAGCATAATTTTCTTTTTCAGACATGGGACTAAAGGAAGATAAATGAGAGGAAATATTTTGAGGAAGAGAATGAGCCACAAGAAAAGGAAAGAGCAACTAAAGTTTGCTCAGGCCTACATATAGAGCCTTGGTGTCTTGGCAGAACGCTAAGAACACACCTCTCAATGCCCGCCCATCACCCAGGCTTTCTCTAAAAGATTTATGGCCTGATTGATTCTCTTCAGCTTCTGTCAGAGACCACCTGACAGCTGCAGTTGGCTCAGCCCTTCTTCTAGTGAGTTGACACAATTTCTGGTGGGCTTCAAAGACAGTATAAATGGCTCTCCCCTGAGCGCAGGCTGTGCTCAGCACCTAGGCAGCCTCATTACACAACCAATTAAACCTCTATCAGTTGAAAGGAATAGATGGCAGTTCAAGTTCTGCTTGAGTAGACTTTGCATTTCCATGTTCACACGTATTACACCCTTACAGTCAAGGAGTTTCCAACAACTGCAAGGGGAAGATGTAAACATGACCTTAGAAACTAGGTGTTTTCACCTTCCCTACGGGGAGTCCCAGAAGTTCTTAGTCATGAGATAGTAGGCAGGATCCCTTGAATCTTTCTGAACAGAAAGGAGTCCAGGCAACTCTTTAAACAGTGGGAAGCTCAAGCGTTTTGCTCTGTTGACCCATCTGGACATAGGCATGTTGGTTCCTCAGTATCTGTCCTTCCCGGGGTTGCTGAAGTCTGTGGGTGTTGAGGGCAGTAAGCCAAAGTCTGGGTTTTCCCCACAGAAAGCTCACAACCCTCTTGCAAATACAACTTTCAGAAACTAATTTAGCTGGATCCACTGAAACGAACTGGGAAATGACCCAACAGAAGGACTGAAGTGGGGGCCACACTGGGCCTTTTGCTTTCTGCTGGAGAATGTTGACTTTCTGAATGGAACACATTTTCCCATCTACTTAACTGTGTTATTTAAATAAATTGCTTTGCTCTTGAGGGACCTTGTACTCTTTGGCTCAGTGCAAAGCTCGTAGATTGGAGTCAGAAGGAGCTGTCAATGTGGAATCTAATAGAGTTTCAGTGTGGGAATATTAGGGGTCAGCCACAACCTCACATTAGTTATCGCATCTTGTCATTAGATGACATGGATATTACTATAAAGAGTAAATCTGTGGAGAGCACGAAGATGAAAGCTGTAAATTGGCTGGAAGAAGTAGGAGATTTCAATGTGAAAGCAAGTGCTTCTATTCAAGATATGAACACCAGGCACACTGCTCAGACTCTTTGCTTTACTCTTATTCTCCTATCACTTTTTACTCTTTTAAATACTGTTAAGTTTGGATTATTCATTGGCTCTTTTAAAACGAGGTCAGGCCTTGTTCCTTAGTGGCCCCTGCTGACAAGAGTTCAGCACTGGCAGACTAATTTTAATAGTGGCCCAAACAAACTTAATTGGGGAGGCTGCTCTGCTGCCAAAAAGTCACCTACTGCATTCCAAAGCGAACTCTGAAGGGCTTGCGAATTTCCTATTATTTTACATCATCTGTATTGTGGCTTCCCTTCTTTGCTGCAGGGCAAAGCACTCAAGAGCTTATTATTATCCTGGCTTCCCCCATGACCAGCTGTGTGACCTTAGCTAAATTACATAACTCCTCTGAACCTCAGTTCCTCCTATGTAAGATGGAGATAATAATGGTACTTACCTGTGAGGATTGTTGAACGTGTTCAGTGAAGTAATGCATTTGGAGTGGTTAGCCCAGTGCCTAACACACAGTAGGTGCCAAGTAAATTATAGTTGTTTGTTTTTTTGTTTTTTTAAAAAGATTTTTTATTTATTCATTTGTTTTATTTTTATTTTTTAAATTTTTTATTGTTATGTTAATCACCGTATCTTACATCATTAGTTTTTGATGTAGTGTTCCATGATTCATTGTTTGTGTATAACACCCAGTGCTCCATGCAGTACGTGCCCTCTTTAATACCCATCACCAGGCTAACCCAACCCCCAGCCTCTCCCCTCTAGAACCCTCAGTTTGTTTTTCAGAGTCCATCATCTCTCATGGTTCGTCTCCCCCCCCCC
>NW_027397631.1:13835-21440 GCF_003265705.2 Callorhinus ursinus
CCGATTTACTCCCCTTCATTCTTCCCCTCCTGCTATCTTCTTTTTTTTTTTCTTAACATATATTGCATTATTTGTTTCAGAGGTACAGATCTGTGATTCAACAGTCTTGCACAATTCACAGTGCTCACCATAGCACATACCCTCCCCAATGTCTATCACCCAGCCACCCCATCCCTCCCACCCCCCACCACTCCAGCAACCCTCAGTTTGTTTCCTGAGATTAAGAATTCCTCCTATCAGTGAGGTCATATGATACATGTCTTTCTCTGATTGACTTACTTCACTCAGCATAACACCCTCCAGTTCCATCCACGTCGTTGCAAATGGCAAGATCTCATTCCTTTTGATGGCTGCATAATATTCCATTGTATTCATTTGTTTTAGAGAGAGAGCAAGTGGGACAGGGGGAGAGGAGGAGAGAGAGAGAGAGAGACTGAAACAGATGCAGTGCTGAACTCAGAGCCTGACTCAGAACTCCATCTCAGACCACGAGATCATGATCTGAGCTGAAACATAGAGTCAGATGCCTAACCAACTGAGCCACCCAAGTGCCCCAGTTGTTTAATGTTAATAACAGTCATTTAAAGCAAATATATAATGAATTGGATGTGTGTGTACTTTGGAGATTTATTCATTTTATTTGACCTGATTAAAGGTGCTTTGAAAAGGAAAGCATATATGTGAGGATAGAGGGGTAAGAAATATATATCCACATGTCTATTTTCTTTGCACTCTACAGTTTCATAGTTAAGGTTTTAAACTAAGTTACAAGAAAGGTGCAATAATCTGCACTTGCTAAAATCCTCAAAATTCAAGACTGCAAAGAACTTCTGTGTTTTATCACCCATAATTTATAACATCACTATTATTATTGGTAACAATCCATTTCTTAAAAAAATATGCCAAGTGATGAGACCTGGGGGCCTATATTTGGTATTAGCTAGGGTGGTATGCAGCATCTCATTTCTCTTTGATCCACCATTTTTTAAATGGACACATCAGAAGAATTGGCACCTGGATATTCTATAAAAATTTAGTCTCTTGGACCTCCATCCTCAGAGGTTCCAGTTCAGGAGGGTTGGAATGGGGCCCAGGAATCAGAAGCACCACAAGTGATTGAGATGCCAGGGTCCAAAAGTCAGACTTTGAAAACCATGGGTTAGTGAGATCCATCCTCTACCCCAGTGACACTCCTGGGCATTCCACAGTGCAAATCATTCTACAGTCTGAGACCCCCTAGTATCCTTAAGCTGGCATGACTTTAGAGCCCCAGTTCACTTCTACTCTTCTGCAGAGAAGAGATGAGTACTTAAGCAAGGTTTGCACTCTCCTCCTGATATCAGCTCCCCCCAGCACCCTACATCATTACCATAATTGTCTCCCAACTTCTGATTAGATACAAACATGACACCAGCAATCATGTTTCATCTTCAGCTTATAATTGGATGCAATATGGTGATTATGCATCCTGATCGAAGGTCATTTCCATGGAATAATAAGTACTAACAATAACAGTCTCCTTGGGATGTTTTTGCTTTTGTCTTGTAGCTGTATGCCCTGTCCCAACTTCCCTTCCTCCAAAGGGAAAGTATTACTTCAGCATCTGCTGCTGTTTTGCCTTGATTGTCTCATCAAACACACATACACACAGACACACATCCCACACACAATCTCATTTGGTGCATCTGTTTTAATTAACTGCCTCTCATGGCTAGTCCTCCTTCTGGGGCTCTCCCCTTCCTCCAACAATCCCTCTAATCCCTGTAATCCTCACGGTCACTTAGAATGTAATTGATAAGAATGATTTGTGAATCACTTCTGTAGAAGACTTTCATTTTCCTCCATCAGTGTGTAGCATTTCTTCCTTCTTTCTGTCCTCGTGGTCTTTTCTATTAACAGAAGACTAATTTTATTTTTTAAAAGATTTTATTTATTTATTTGTGTGTGTGTGTGTGAGAGAGAGAAAAAGCACAAGCAGGGGCAGAGGCAGAGGGAGAAACAGGCTCCCCGCTGAGCAAGGAGTCCGACATGGGACTCGATCATGACCTGTGCCGAAGGCAGACGCTTAACCAACTGAGCCACCCAGGTGTCCCAACAGAAGACTAATTTAACGGTCCATGGATCATGCTCTCTCTCCCTCCCTCATCCTTGTCCCTCAGTCTCTCCTCATCTGTAAATGGGGAATTAGCATGGTAAAATATAAGGAGACTTGGAAGCCAGGTAGTCCAGTTCTGCCATTTACAAGCTGTGTGAACCTGAGCAAATTATCTCACTTCTCTGAGCCAAAGGTGCCTTGTTTATATGATGGGAATAATTGTGCTCAACAGTATTTTGTACTTTGCAGTATTGTTTGAGGCAATAAATTATACATAAAAAGTGCCAAGCTCAGTGTGAGCAGTCAATAAATGCTGATCATTATTTTAATACCTACTGCATAGGGTTTTAAAAAATGAGATCATGTGTGTAAATAGCTTAGAACAGAGCCCGAGTAGTTGCACAACCATTAACTGCTCCCTTGCCAGTTGCTTTTTTTTTTTTTTTTTTGAAAACAGAATGGGGAGGCAGGAGAAATATCACTGGATCCCAAACCAAGGATTTAAGGAATCCTCATGATTGTGCTGTCTTGCTTCAATGTGATCAACTTGTCGAATGTTTCCAGTGTACTTGACCTAATTAGTGCAATAGACCACATTTCCTATTACTCCTTAGAAGGCTCTGTGTCTTCCTCACTGTGTGGCACAAGTTACCTTCCAGAAACCCTTACATTATGACCTGTATGGCCCTGTGTGTGGGCTGCTCCAGGGCCTTGTGATGGTTGATATAAAGGTTATCTTTGGAAATCATTGTCCACCTTCCACTGAAAAGAAAAGAGGTGGAAGGTGGACAATGATTCTCTTCTCTTCTCTTTCTTTTATTTTCTGTCTTTACCCTGCATAAATCTGATGGTGGCATTCGAGATTGGAGAGGATGCTAAATCAAGTGCTATATTCCTATGCCATCCACCATGTATTTTATTGAATTTGATTTTTTAGTTTGCTTTTCTCTAAATGAAAAAATCATGGTACATCAGAGTCCAGAGGATGTTTAGAGACCATAAGTCCAAACCACATTTTTTTTAACATTTTATTTATTTACTTGAGAGAGAGCAAGAGAGCACAGAGGGAGAGGGAGAAGCAGAGTCCTAGCTGAGAGGGAACCTGACATGGGGCTCGATCCCAGGACTCTGAGATCATGACCTGAGCTGAAGACAGGTGCTTAACTGACTGAGCCACCCAGGTGCCCCCAAACCATTTATTTTAAAGGGAATTGACACTCAAAGATGTCAGCTTATTTGTTCAGGGCTAGGAAGGGGATTCATGACATATCTGAGGCTAGGCCAAGTCCCTGACACTAGTCAAGAGCCTATCCTATGTCACACTGCTTTTTAATTTATTAAGCCATAAGTTACAGACAATTCTGCTCTTTTTATTTGTTCCTAAAGTCCTCCATTTTTAAATTGATTCTGGCCTCCCAGTTATGGGTTGAATCATGTCCCTCAAAAACGATTTGTTGAAGTCCTAACCCTCAATACTTCAGAATGCAACCTTATTTGGAAATAGGGTCTTTGCAGAGGTAATCATGTTAAAATGAGGTCTTTAGAGTGCACCCTTATCCAGTCTGACTGGTGTCTGTATATAAAGGGGAAATTCGGCACAGAGACAAACACACACAGGAAAGACAGTGCAAAAACACACAAGGAGAAGATGTCCACGTGACTGGAATGACGTGTCTACAAGCCGAGGAAGGGGAAGGATTGTCAGCAAATGCCAGAAGCTAAGAAGAGGCAAGGAAAGATTCTTTTCCATCAGAGGAAGCCTGGCCCTCCTGACATTTTGATTTTGGACTTTTGGCCTCCAGAACTGTGAAACAATAAATTTCTTTTTTTTTTAATTTTAATTTTTTTTTATTTTTAAAAGATTTTATTTATTTGTCAGAGAGAGTGAGAGAGCAAAGCAGGGGGATTGACAGGCAGAGGGAGAAGCAGACTCCCTGCTGAGCAAGGAGCCAGATGCGGGACTCGATCCCAGGACTCTGGGATCATGGCCTGAGCTGAAGGCAGATGCTTAACCCACTGAGCCACCCAGGTGCCTGAAACAATAAATTTCTGTTCTTTTAAACCACCCAATTTGTGGTAGTTAGTTATGGCAGCCCAGGGAAACAAATACACCCAATTTGGATACTTTTGTAATCCCCAAAGGGTAAATATTATTAAATCGGAGAGGGGAATTTGTCAAAAGAATAAGTACCCAGTGCACATGACTTGTCTGCTTTAGATTACATTGTATTTGTACTTGGGAGCGAAACAAAATGTCCGTGGTCTCAGTGTTATAATTGCTTGCCCAAGCCTTCTACTGAATCTGTAAAATCATTTTATTGTTGTTTTGTTGCTTGTGCTTATTCTGAGATTTGGAGGATTTGTGATGAATACGTTTTGGTTGGTGGTTACATAGGGTAGATGTGATGGCCAACATTGTTTTTCTAGGCATAGTTATAGTTTTTGAGGATTGTTATAGGTCCCCTGCTTGTGTGGCATTCTCCAGATATACCTTTGTTCTCTCCATCTTGTTTTCAAGCCAATGCATCTGGGCCGTGCTAACAGAAGGTCTTTTATATTATTGCCTTGGTAATACAGCTGTAACTGCAATCTCACAGGACAGGGGCAGGATCCAAGGATAACGTTTTATTGCCAAGCATAAAAGCCAACAAATTCGCACCAATAACTACCTTCTTCCCCATCCTGGCACTGGTGCAGTTACTAAGAATTGTCAATACACATGTATTGCTAATCTACACTGGGAAATACCCAAAACAGACCTCATGACAGATGCTTTGGAATTTTCATAAACAGGGATCTTTGCTTGTAATCTTCTTGATGGTGTTTTCCCAGGGCTCTGTTTGTAGTGCTGCTGAAACTTAGCTGGCTAACAGTGTGCTGTGCAGATTGCATTGAATTTGGAGAGAAGAAACAGGGGTTATCTAGCCTTGACTAAAGCAACTGATGATGAAAATTGGTATAACTTTACAGACGGCATTGTTTTTTTTTAATTTTTTATTGTTATGTTAATCACCATATATTACATCATTTGTTTTGGTGTAGTGTTCCATGATTCATTGTTTGTTCATAACACCCAGTGCTCCATGCAGAATGTGCCCTCTTTAATACCCATCACCAGGCTAACCCATCCCCCTACCCTCCTCCCCTCTAGAAACCTCAGTTTGTTTTTCAGAGTCCATCGTCTCTCCTGGTTCGTCTCCCCCTCTGACTTACTCCCCTTCATTCTTCCTCTCCTGCTATCTTCTTTTTCTTTTTTCTTAAAATATGTTGTGTTATTTGTTTCAGAATTACAGATCTGTGATTCAACAGTCTTACACAATTCACAGCGCTCACCGTAGCACATACCCTCCCCAATGTCTATCACCCAGCCACCCCATCCCTCCCACCCCCGACCACTCCAGCAACCCTCAGTTTGTTCCTGAGATTAAGAATTGCTCCTATCAGTGAGGTCATATGATACATGTCTTTCTCTGATTGACTTATTTCACTCAGCATAACACCCTCCAGTTCCATCCATGTCGTTGCAAATGGCAAGATCTCATTCCTTTTGATGGCTGCATAATATTCCATTGTGTATATATACCACATCTTCTTTAGCCATTCATCTGTCGATGGACATCTTGGCTCTTTCCACAGTTTGGCTATTGTGGACATTGCTGCTATAAACATTGGGGTGCACGTACCCCTTCGGGTCCCTACATTTGTATCTTTGTGGTAAATACCCAGTAGTGCAATTGCTGGATCGAATGATAGCTCTAATTTCAACTGTTTGAGGAACCTCCATACTGTTTTCCAGAGGGGTTGCACCAGCTTGCATTCCCACCAACAGTGTAGGAGGGTTCCCCTTTCTCCACATCCCCGCCAACATCTGTCGTTCCCTGACTTGTTAATTTTAGCCATTCTGACGGGTGTGAGGTGGTATCTCATTGAGGTTTTGATTTGGATTTCCCTGATGCCGAGCAATGTTGAGCACTTTTTCATGTGCCTGTTGGCCGTTTGGATGTCTTCTTTGGAAAAATGTCTGTTCATGTCTTCTGCCCATTTCTTGATTGGATTATTTGTTCTTTGGGTGTGGAGTTTGATAAGTTCTTTATAGATTTTGGATACTAGCCCTTTATCTGATATGTCATTTGCAAATATTTTCTCCCATTCTGTCGGTTGTCTTTTGGTTTTGTGGACTGTTTCTTTTGCTGTGCAAAAGCTTTTTATCTTGATGAAGTCCCAATAGTTCATTTTTGCCCTTGCTTCCTTTGCCTTCGGTGATGTTTCTTGGAAGAAGTTGCTGTGGCTGAGGTCGAAGAGGTTGCTGCCTGTGTTCTCCTTTAGGATTTGGATGCACTCCTGTCTCACGTTTAGGTCTTTCAACCATTTGGAGTCTATTTTCGTGTGTGGTGTAAGGAAATGGTCCAGTTTCATTCTTCTGCATGTGGCTGTCCAATTTTTCCAACACCATTTGTTGAAGGGACTGTCTTTTTTCCATTGGACATTCTTTCCTGCTTTGTCAAAGATAAGTTGACCATAGAGTTGAGGGTCCATTTCTGGGCTCTCGATTCTGTTCCATTGATCTATGTGTCTGTTTTTGTGCCAGTACCATACTGTCTTGATGACGACAGCTTTGTAATAGAGCTGGAAGTCCGGAATTGTGATGCCGCCAGCTTTGCTTTTCTTTTTCAAGATTCCTCTGGCTATTCGGGGTCTCTTCTGGTTCCATACAAATTTTAGGATTATTTGTTCCATTTCTTTGAAAAAAGTGGATGGTATTTTGATGGGGATTGCATTGAATGTGTAGATTGCTCTAGGTAGCATTGACATCTTCACAATGTTGGTTCTCCCAATCCACGAGCATGGAACGTTTTTCCATTTCTTTGTGTCTTCTTCAATTTCTTTCCTGAGTATTTTATAGTTTTCTGAGTACAGATCCTTTGCCTCTTTGGTTAAATTTATTCCTAGGTATCTTATGGTTTTGGGTGCAATTGTGAATGGGATCGACTCCTTGATTTGTCTCTCTTCTGTCTTGTTGTTGGTGTATAGGAATGCCACTGATTTCTGTGCATTGATTTTATATCCTGCTACTTTACTGAATTCCTGTATGAGTTCTAGCAGTTTTGGGGTGGAGTCTTTTGGGTTTTCCACATAAAGTATCATATCATCTGCAAAGAGTGAGAGTTTGACTTCCTCTTTGCCGATTTGGATGCCTTTGATTTCTTTTTGTTGTCTGATTGCTGTGGCTAGGACTTCTAATACTATGTTGAATAGCAGTGGTGAGAGTGGACATCCCTGCCGCGTTCCTGACCTTAGGGGCAAAGCTCTCAGCTTTTCCCCATTGAGAATGATATTCGCTGTGGGTTTTTCATAGATGGCTTTTATGATATTGAGGTATGTACCCTCTATCCCTATACTCTGAAGAGTTTTGATCAAGAAAGGATGCTGTACTTTGTCAAATGCTTTTTCTGCATCTATTGAGAGGATCATATGATTCTTGTTCTTTCTTTTGTTAATGTATTGTATCA
>NW_027397632.1:0-3243 GCF_003265705.2 Callorhinus ursinus
CCAGGGGGCCGATGAAAGTGGGGGTTAGTGGGATTTTCATGCAGAGTTCTCCTGCTCAGTATGCATTCCAAGTTCCAAGTGGTGCGGTTTCCTTCTGGGTGACAGACTAAGTCCTATGGTATTGCTCAGGTGTCCCCAATCCCTGGGGGTTTGGAGCCAGACCTCTGAGGATAGACCCCTGAGAAGCCACCTAGGTTTAGAGTTAGGTCCTAGGAGCATGGCCAGCCCGTCATGCCGGCACCATGGTGAGCTTTCCGGGGATCTGAGTTAAGGACATGGGTGGGTCAGGGAGAGTACCAGGCACAGGGTTTACAGCCAGGAGACCACTTAAAGTGGGGTTTTGATTGGAAAGGCATGCGGATTTCTCCTGCTTTGAAACCTTTTCGAAGTTCTAAATGGCGTGGTTTCCAACTGGGTGGCAGGCTGAGTCTTGTGGTAATGCTGATGTGTCCACAATCCCCGGGACTTTGGAGCCAGGCATCTGGGGATAGACCCCTCAGAAACTAACCTATGGTTAGAGTTAAGAACTAGGAGCATGGCAGGCCTGAACTACTGGTGCTGTGGCGAGCTTCCCGGGGACCAGAGTTGAGGGCATGGTTCCGGGTGAGTGTCAGGCTCAGGGTTTGCACCCAGCGTGTCACTTATTGTGGGGGTTCCCTGGGATGGGCATGCAGAGTTTCCCTGCTCTGATACTTTCTGGAGCTCCAAATGGCGTGGTTTACTTCTGGGTGGCAGGCTGAGTACCCCGGTTTACTCAGGTTCCACAAACCCTGGGGATTTGGTGCCAGGCCTATGGAGACAGAGCCCATAGAAGCGAACCTAGGGTTGGCATTAGGGCCTAGGGGCATGGGAGGCCCAATCTATTGGCACTGTGGCAAGCTTCCTAGGGGTCCTAGTTGAGGGCATGGGTCCAGGTGAGTGTCAGGCTCCTTGTTTGTGGCCAGGAAGCCCCCGAAAGTGGAGGTTCACTCTGAAATTCATGCAGATTTCTCCTGCTGTAAAACCTTTCCAGAATTCAAAATGGTGCATTTTCCTTCTGGGTGGAAGTCTAATACTCTGGTACTGCTCTGGTGTCCTCAAACCCCGGGGCTTTGGAGCCAGGACTCTGGGGACAGACCCCTCAGAGTCCATCCTAATGTTAGTTGCAGGGCCCTGGAGCACGGCAGGCCCAATCTGCTGGCGCTGTGGCGAGCTTCCTGGGGGTTGAGTTGAGGGCGTGGGTCAGGGTTTGTTCAGGCTCAGGGTTTGGGTACAGGAGGTGGTTAAATGTGGGTTTTCACTGAGATGGGAATGCAGACTTCTCCTGCTTGGAATGCTTTCCGGAGCTCCAAATGGCTAGTTTTCCTTCTAGTGGCAGGCTGAGTCCTCTGTTTTTGCTCAGGTGTCTCTAGTCCCTGGAGCTCTGGGACAGGCCTCCTGGGACAGACACCTCAGAAGCCCACCTAGGGTCAGGTTTAGGGCATAGGGGCATGGCAGGACCGATCCGCCAGCAATATGGCACACTTCTGTTATAGAACCTGGACTGGATGGCCTGATGGAAGAACCAAGTGGTACCTGGAGATCGTGGAGGATAGGAGGTTTATTTAATGCTGGTGGGCTCAGAGGAGAGTGATCTCCAATGGTCTGAGCCCCAAGCACAAACAAAGGGGGCAATTTATACACTTCTACTTCTGCATACATGGAACTTTTGGCGTGTGAGGCGGGGCAGGGACAAGAACCCAGAGGAGCTGTGGGGCAAGGACTGGGACTATCTCACTGGCTCAGTCGGCCAACTTAGGGCACAGATTTTCCTTATTATTCCATCCTTGATGCTCCCTTAAACACCTAGTTTAGAGGGCATCATCATCATCATCTTCTAAGCGGCGATAGTGAGTAAGGAGTAACTGGAGTCTGATTTTAGCAATTTGAGTAGTGATAAACCTTGTAAGGGTATTAAGAATACAAGCACCAAATGCTACTATGAGGAGAAGCAATAGCAGGGGGCCAATGAAGTGGGCGAACCAAGGGAACCATTGTGAGAGGGTATCCCACCAAGTTGTCTGCTGGAGTGATTCCCACCAGCGATGTACTCATTTTTGTAATTGGGTCAGAATTTCTTGGACCACCGCCAACTCATTAGCATAGAAACAACATTCCTCCTGTAAGAAGAGGCAGAGCCCTCCCCCCGGCATGACCGTGTGTAGGTCGAGCCCACACCTTTTTGGAGGACCACTGAGGCAAGTGAATCGAGTTGGTGCCGCAGGGCCAGGGCCGACTGAGCAAGGGGAGAAAACTTCGCCGCGGGTTGTTGAGTTAACTCCTGGTACAGAACCTGAGACATCCCGAAGCCAGTGGCGGCAAGGGAAACACATGATGCAGCCAGCAGGCTCACGATAAGAGGGACGGCCACGGGGGAGCATCAAGGGTGGCTAGGGGGTCTCCATATGAGTGGGGCATCGCCCCCAGGGAGGACTGAAAATCGGGTAAGAGACTAGCAAGTGTGCATGACTGATTGTGCTGGGTGGTGCAGATGTATACACCTTGATCACAAGCCAGAAAAAGGTTGTTAGGCACCCAGACCCGACTTTGGCCCATGATGGGAGAAGAAGTGTTGCCATACAGTGGTACCAGAGCCAGAAAGGGATAATCTGAGGTCCCCGGTACTGAGGTGGGAGGTAACACAGTAGATTGGTTGAGGATGACACCTAGGTATTGGACGGGACCACGCTTTATACAGATCCAGCAGTCAGACGGTAGGGGTGGATTTGAGTGGTTAAGCGCTTGGTGGGAAGCATTTTTTTTTTTTTTTTACCCTGCCGATTTTTTTTATTGTTATGTTAATCACCATATATTACATCATTAGTTTTTGATGCAGTGTTCCATGATTCATTGTTTGTTCATAACACCCAGTGCACCATGCAAAACGTGCCCTCCTCAATACCCATCACCAGGCTAACCCATCCCCCCACCCCCCTACCCTCTAGAACCCTCAGTTTGTTTTTCAGAGTCCATCATCTCTCATGGCTCGTCTCCCCCTCTGACATACTCCCCTTTTCTTCCTCTCCTGTTATCTTCTTCTTTTCCTTTTTTCTTAAAATATGTTGCGTTATTTGTTTCAGAAGTACAGATCTGTGATTCAACAGTCTTGCACAATTCACAGCGCTCACCATAGCACATACCCTCCCCAATGTCTATCACCCAGCCACCCCATCCCTCCCACCCCCAACCACTCCAGTAACACTCAGTTTGTTTCCTGAGATTAAG
>NW_027397632.1:3343-9704 GCF_003265705.2 Callorhinus ursinus
GGTAAATACCCAGTAGTGCAATTGCTGGATCGAACGGTAGCTCTAATTTCAACTGTTTGAGGAACCTCCATACTGTTTTCCAGAGGGGCTGCACCAGCTTGCATTCTTGGTGGGAGGTCTTAATCATACCTGACAGTTGCGCTATAGTTGCTTGCTCTGTGGGGATGGGGAACCAGGGATGCAGCAGGGTGAGTTATTTTCGGACTCTGGGGGTTGACTGTAAGGCTTGGCGTGAATATGGACTTAATCATAACTTTGGCCATGGGGTCCATCCCCATAAGGTGATATTGGCCCAATAGGAGAATGATTCCTGTAGCCCATGATGTGGCATTGGGTTCCAAGACTGAGAGGGGGAGCGGTATACAGTTATTGTTAGAGTGAGAGGATGGGGTGGCATTGCGTGACAAGGAAATCTGGATGTCACTGCACTGTTTGAGGTGCCACCACCTGGTGGACCATCTTTCCATTCCCAGCCAAGTCGCCACCAATGATGGACATCCCCAGGCTTGTGAGCCGAACTGAGGGCAGGTGTTTGGTTGTTGAGGCGTAGGGCCCCCACAGATGTAGGGGGCCCTACATTAGAGGCCCTTCTCAGGAAGGTAACCTGAGTGTGGGCCATGGTAGGAACACCGTCTGTGATGTTCCCAGGAGGTATCAAGAAGCTGGCATCCATCAAAATAAAAGTTAACATTTATTAATGTTAATGGATAACCCATTAGCAGATGAAAACCGTGGACAAACAAATGCAGTAATACACCCTAGGGACACCCAATAAGCAATGACAGTAGCAAGCATCTGGGGGAAAGTCCAGTCAGGAGGGGCAACAGTGTAGAGTCCGACTCCCAAGATGAGGGAAATCATGCCGATGAGAGGCAGGGACCACGGTGAACAGGTGTCCATCAATCGGTGGGGTCTCGTTGAAGGTGAAGCCGTAGTGGGTTCCTGAAGTCTGTCTGGACTCTCCACTGGTGCTGCTCCTCATCCAATTGATGAGCTTTCTTCACTCTGGAGTGGTGGACCCACGGGGTGACACCCGAGACCTTGAGGGCATTAGGCGCGTTTAAAACAACAGTGTGGTGCCCTGTCCACTGTGGTTTGAGGGAGTCTTTCTTCCAAACTTTGACCCAAACTGAGTCCTCTGTCTGGAAGGAGTGTACCTGAGATCCTAAGGAGATTGGGGCCCTGTCAATGGTGTACTTTTGTAATTTCTTTAGGGTGGACCCCAGGGCCTGAGGCTGCTCTTTTATCCCTTTATCTCAAACATAGTGCAAGTTTCCTGGAAGGCTTCCCAAGTACAGGGAGGCCATCCATATGTTAATTCAAATCCGGAGAAACCTGATGTCCCAGGTGTGCAGCGAGCCTGCAGGAGAACCAGGGGTAGTAGATCCAGCCATGGGGGGGTTAGTCTCCTGACAAAACTTTGCTAAGGATCCCTTATTGTGCAATTCATTTGCTCTACTTTCCCTGAAATTTGGGGGTGGTAATTGGTGTGGAGTCTCCAGGTGATATTGAGAGATTTGGTCAAGACCTGTGCAATGTCTGTCACAAATGCGGGTACATTGTCATTATGGATTGTTAATGGCAGGCCAAGCTGGGGCACGATCTCCCACAAGAGGACATTAGCTACTTCCCAGCTTTGCTCTATCCTAGTTGGGAAGGCTTTGAACCACCCAGAGTATGTGCATACCATTACTAGGAGACATCTGAACCCCCTGCTTGGTGGCACATCTGTGAGGTCTACCTCTAGTTCTTCGAAGGGGTTTGCTCCCATCCTCTAGACACCTGATGGGAGCCGTGGTGCCGACCGAGCATTAATTTTAGCACATGTTATGCATCATTCACTCATTGCTCGGCATAGTGCTGGCAGCTGACTGATGTAGTAGTGCTTCCTGAGAGGGGCCTCTAATGCAGTTTTTCTCAGATGAGTGAGTTGGTGGTATTCCTTGACTAGATGCCCTCCAGTTGCTGTTGGAACAAAGATGTGCCCATCTGGCATCACCCACCATCCCTTTTCAGTCAGGGTGGCACCCTCAGCCATGGCCCATTCCTTTTCCTTTTTAGTGTAACTCTATGGAGGGCCTTCTTCCGGGGGTGTTAGGACCATGATGAGGGAAGGGGCTCTGTCCATGTCCTCACTGGCTGTGGTCTTGGCTGCCTCATCTGCCAGACAATTTCCCTATGCTATGGGGCTGTCTCCTTTCTGGTGTCCCTTACAGTGCAGGATTGCTACTTCTTTGGAAGCTAGATGGCTTCGAGGAGTCTCAGTATCTCCTCTTTGTTCTTGATAGCTTTTCCTGCTGTGGTCAGGAGGCCCCTTTCCTTGTAGATGGCTCCATGTATATGTACAGTAGCAAAGGTGTACCAAGAGTCAGTATAGATGTTGACTTGTTTCCCTTCACCGAGGGTGAGGGCTCGGACTAAAGCCTATAATTCAGCCTGTTGAGCTGGCCAACCACCTGGTAATGTCTTAGCTTCTAGGACTTCAGTGGTTGTAGTTACTACATAACCCACTTTCTGGGCACCCTCTTGTAGGTAACTGCTGCCGTCACTTAACAGAGTGAGCTCTGGATTCTTTATGGCTTGATCCAGCAGATCTGGATGGCTCTCGTAGACTTCATCCAACACCTCAGATCAGTCATGGTCTGGTTTCCCCTCTTTTGTAGGGAGAAGCATTGCTTGATTTAATGTCCTTACTGTTTCGAGGGTGACCTGCGGGTCTTCTCAGAGGAGCCCTTGGTATTGTGCTAGCTGACAGTTGGAAAAGAGGCGGTGTCCCTGTGCATTCATGAGGGACACAACAGCATGAAGGACATTGATGTTAAGTTCTTGACCCAGGATGAGTCTGTCTTCCTCCTTGATGAGTAGGACTGTGGCTGCCAGCACCCTGGGGCATGGCGGCCATCCCGCTGCCATGGGGTCCAGCTTCTTTGACAGGTAAGCAACTGGCCATTGCCAGGGTCCAACAGTCTGGGTGAGTACCCCAAGCCCTATTTTTTCCTTTTCATTCACAAGGAGATTGAAGGGTTTTTCTACATCTTGTGGACCCAGGGCTGGAGCCTGCCCCAGGGTGGTCTTTATCTCTGTGAAATCGGCTTCTGCTTCCTCAGTCCAGGTAGGGTGTTCTTGAGCTGGTCCCCCTAAGAGATCATACACTGCTCTTGCCATTGCCAAGAATCCAGGGATCCAGCTGTGGCAGAATCCTGCAGGCCCCATTAATTCTCATAGGCCCCTTTTTGTCTGGGGCTGTGGCAGGGAGATGATGACCCTTTTCCCCTCCGGCCCTAGTTCTCTTTTCCCTTGGGTGAGGAGGAAAGCAAGGTGTCAGACCTGTTGTTGGCAGATTTGTGCCTTCTTCCATGAGGCTCGGTACCCCGAGTCTGACAGGAGCTGTAGGATGGCCTTTGTGCCTTTTGTGCAGTTTTCTTGTGTGTAACTGGCAAGGAGGAGGTCATCCACATACTGGAGGAGGGTGCATCATGTGGCCCCTGTTGAGAAGCTGGCAAGGTCCATGGCCAGTGCTTACCCAAAGAGGGTTGGTGAATTTTTTAAACCACTGCAGGAGGCACATCCAAGTCAGTTGCATTTGGCGCCCTGTATCAGGTTCAGACCATTCAAAGCAAATAGTGGCTGGCTCTGGGGAGCTAAGCAGAGGCAGAAGAAGGCATCCTTCAAATCTAGGCAAGTGAACCATCTGGGCAAACCTGGGATTTGGCCAAGGAGGGTGTATGGATTCGGGACCACAGGGTGCAGAGAGATGGTCACCATGTTGGTGGCCTTAGGTCTTGAACTGGTCGGTATCCCCCTCCTGGCTTCTTGACTGGCAGGAGTGGGGTATTCCAGGCTGACTGGCACTCGACTAGAACACCTGCTTCTTTGGTTTGGTCAGATGTTCTTGGACGCTGAACTTAGCTTCTTGTGGAAGGGGGTATTGCCTTTGCCTCTGAGGTTGGGTTCCTGGGATCAGTTCAACAATGATAGGGGCCCAATTGTGGCCTAGTCCAGGTGGGTTGTTTTCAGCCCATACTGAAGCGAAGGCAAGTCTGCACTCTGGCAGGCTGCTAGGTTGGGCCTGGGCACAGAATAGCCTCCATTCTTCTTCCCTTGGTGTGGTAATTGCTAGTATTAGGGACGCCGTCTCCTCTTGCCTTGGGTTCAGTCAGAGGCTAGTGTGTCCAGTGGGCTCAATGTTTTTCTGAGCCCTAAGCTTGGAGAGTATGTCTTGGCCCAGTAGAAATGGGCCAATCAGGCAGAAAAAGGAATGCGTGTTGGACCTTGTGGCTCCCGAGATTGCACTGGCGAGCCTGGAAAAAGGGCTGTTGTACCACCCGTATCCCCATGGCGCCGAGGATGGTTGCAGTCCTATTGCTGAAAGGTGCCACTGGGGAGGTGACAACAGAGTGCTTGGCTCCAGGATCAACCACAAAAGTCACTGGTTGGCTCCCCACCTTCATTTTGAACGTGGGTTCATGGGGGCCAAGGAAGAAAGAGCCTGGTCCTCCTCAGTCTGAGTTCATTCCCACAAGGCCTATGAGGTCCTCCCCTTGGGGTTCTTCCTTGTAGCGGCTGGGCTTCTGAGCCTTTCCCCGTTTGGGACATTTGTTGTTCCAATGCCCTTTCTTTTTAGAGTAGGCACATTGATACCTTGCCAAGTGGGTTTTGGGCTTCCCCCCTTTCAGTGGTTGGGGTCTCCCCATTTTATGCTGTCCTTTTCATTCAGGGTGGCAGCATGGAAGCTGACTTTCTTTCATCTTTTTGTGGGCTTCCCTTTCAGCTGCAACCTCCCTGTTCATGTAGACCTTATTGGAAATCTCGATTGGTTGGGTGATGTTCATCCAGGCAAAACCATTTAGTTTCTGAAGTTTCTTTCTGATGTCTGAGGAAGCCTGAACCACGAAGGTGGAGTTTACCATCTGTTGGCTTTCCTGTGCCTCGGGGTCAAAAGGAGTGTATATCCTGTAGGCTTCACATAGTCCTTTGTAGTAGTCCCCAGTGGACTCCCCTGGTTGTGACCGAGGATACCTTTGTCATGTTCATGGGTTTCTTAGCTCCTGCCTGGATTCCCCGGAGGACGGCCTCCTGATACTGGCGGATGTGGGCCTGTTCTTCGGTTGTGGTGAAGTCCCATGCTGGGTGGTCTTCGGGTGTGGCTGTGTTAGCCCAGGCACCAGGGTCGATGACTCCCACTGGTGCATGATCTTCCAGGTACTGCCGTGCAACTTTCATTATTCTCCTCCTTTCCTCTGTATTAAACAGGGTGCGGAGTAACTGTTGGCAGTCGTCCCAGGTTGGCCAATGAGTCTGTAAGAGGGATTATATGAGGTCTACCATGGCCTGTGGTTTCTCAGAGTAGGATGGGGTGTTATGTTTCCAGTTGAGGAGGTTGGTTGTGGAGAAGGGCTGATAATAACATCATGGAATGGCTGGGTTGGACCGTCCATTCTTCATCGCGCCTATCGGGTTCCTGCGTCTCTCGTGCCGGCATTTGGAGGGTGCTTGCGACTGGCCTCGGGCATAGCCTGGCTGCTGGTCCTCGAGAAAGTGGATCTTTTGGGCCTAGGGGCGCCAGTGGATCCTCTGGGCCTGGGGGCGCTGGTGAAACCAATGGCGGCAGTGTGTCTGGAGCTGAAGGGCAATGTGTAGGCAGTCTTGGGGGTACGTACGGTGGGGGCAGGGTCGGTTCATCCTTGGGATCTCCGACCAGGATTTGTGGAGATTGGGGCTTTTGCTGATTTTCTTTAGGTCACTTGGAGGAGGCGATTAAGACCCTCGCCTGTCCCTGCTTATTGCAAGCAAATCGCATCCAGGGGCGAAGGGTCTGAGCAGTTCCTAGCCAGGAGTTAATGTACGGAAACTGGTCAGGGTGTCCTGGTGCTCCTGTTATGACTCGCCATACTCAAAGAATCATTGGGGAATCCAATGTCCCTTCTGAAGTCCACCCGACATCAAAGGTGAGCCATTCCAATTCACATAGGGTTCTTAACTTGCCGGGGTTCTTCCTGACTCCATAGTCTCCTGAAAACCACTTCTTGAAATTTTGGATTATGGTCTCTAGAACCATAGGTTTACTCTGCCCTGATCCCATGGTGTTATCCCAGTGTACAGTGGCACAGAGACAGACAAAGGAGGAGGGTGCCAACTGAGATGAGGAGACCAATCAGATGCCTGTCTGGCCGTGTCCCAAAGGAGCTTGAGTGAGGCTTAGCCATAGCTCTCTCAGTGTTGTGACATACGATCGGAAACTATTCTGATGCCGCCATAACTATATGCCATTCACCACGGAATTGCAGACAGGTCCACTCAGACTCCGTAGACTTCTGGGGACCTTAAGGGTGCCCGCCCATGGAGTCACAGAATCAGTCCA
>NW_027397632.1:9714-21439 GCF_003265705.2 Callorhinus ursinus
CTTTGGAGCCCAGCCTCTGAGGCCATAGACCTCAGAAGCCACCTTATGGTTAGGGTTAGGGCCAAGAGGAATGGGAGGCTCGATCTGCTGGCACTGGGGTGAGCTTCCCATGGGTTTGATTTGAGAGTGTGGGTCAAGTGAGTGTTAGGCTCATGGTTTGCACCCAGGGAGCCTGCAGAAAGTGGGGGTTCGCCAGAATGGGCATGCAGATTTCTCCGGCACTGTATGTTTCTAGAGTTCAAAATGGCTCAGTGTCCTTCTGGGTGGCAGGCTGAGTCCTCTGCTATTTCTCAGGGGTCCCCAATCCCTGGGTCTTTGGAACCAGGCCTCCGGGGACAGACCCCTTAGAAGCCATGTTAGGGTTTGGGGTAAGACCTAGGGGCATGGCATGCTGATCTGTTGGGGCAGTGGCGAGCTTCCCAGGGTTCTGTTTTAAGGGCATGGGCCAAGGTGAGTGTTAGGCTCAGGGTTTGAGGCCTACAGGCCACTGAAAGTAGGATTTCCTTGGTTTGGCATTCAGAATACCAGTTGTTTTGAATGCTTCCCAGAGGTCCATTTTCACAGAATCCATCTGGGTGGCAGGTTGAATCTATGGTATTGCTCAGTAGTCCCCAATCCATGGAGTTCGGATCAGGGTCTCTAGGGGCAGAGCCCTGAAAAGCCACCGTAGGTTTAGAGTTAGGGACTAGAGGAATGTCAGGCCCAATCTCCAGGCACTGCAGTGAGCTTCCACTGCTTCTGAGTTGAGGATGTCTGTCAGGGTGAGTTTCAGGTTAAGGGATTGTGTCCAGCGGAGTGCTGAATGTGGGGATTTGCTGGGATGGGCATTCAGAGTCCCCCTGTTCTTAATGCTTTCCAGAGATTAAATGGCGGGTTAAGTTGGCAGGTCCTTCTTGTTGGATGTTTAAGTCCTCTTGTATTGCTAGGAGTCCCAGTCCTTGGGGCTTTGGAGCCAGGCCTCTGGGGACAGACCCGTCAGAAGCCTCCCTAGGGTGACGGTTATGGCCTGGCAGCATGGCAAGCCGAACTGCCGGCGCTGTGGTGCGGTACGGGTGGTTTGACTTAAGGGCGTTCATCAGGGTAAGTATCAAGCTCATGGATTGTGGCCAAGGGGCCGATGAAAGTGGGGGTTCCCTTGGATGGGCATGCAGTGTACTCATGCTCTGAATGCTTTCTGGAGTTCCAAATGGCTTGTTTTCCTTCTGGGTGACAGGCTGCCTCTTCTGGTCTTGCTCAGGTGTCCCCATCTCGGTGACTTTGGAGCCAGGCTTCTGTGGACAGACCACTCAGAAGTCAACCTAGGGTTAGAGTTAAGGCTTAGGATCATTCAGCAGGGATCTGCCCATGATGTGCGAGCTTCCTGGGGGTCTGAGTTGAAGGTGTGGGTCAGGATGAGTGTTAGGCTCAGGTTTTGCCGTCAGGGGGCCACTAATTGTGGGGTTTCACTTGGATGGGCATGCAGATTTCTCCTGCTCTGAATGCTTTTCTGGAGTTCCAAATGGCGTGGTTTCTGTCTGGGTGGCAGGCTGAGTCCCATGGTATTGCACAGGTGTCCCCAAACCTGGGTCTTTATAGCCATGGCCCTGGATGGTGAGAGAGCTCATGTCCCCAGTCTCAGAAGTAGCTGCTGGCCTCATCTCTCTGGGGCATGGGATGGCCAGGGCTTCTATAAACATCCAAAAAGAGTGGGGAAATTCTAGACAGGAGAGGATCATCTGAGTTTTGTACGCTATTAAGGCCTCAGTCTTCCATTTTGCAAAACCAGGATAACCCATAATACTTACTTCACAGGATTTATTTGTGAATGTTATGAAATAATGTACTTTGAACTTTAAAGTGTTCTTATTTTTATTCCACTTGTAGAAGAAGAGAGAAGAAGCCAGGGTGGGGGTAGAATTGAGTGGCCAGTGCTCTTGGATATTAACTCTGGAGTTTCTGCTGGGACTTCGAGATGCCCTTCTCCTTTCAGGTAACCTGGATGGGGAGACCCATGCTGCAGAGTGAACAGTGGAGGATGTTTTCCTCCGAAAGTTCATGCTGGGCACCTTCCCAGGGTGTCTGGTCGACCAGCTGATCCTAAAGCGCTGGGCTAACCAGTTGGAGATCTGTGTCCTGGTCTTGAGGCAGCTCCCTGCACACAAGTTCTAATTCCTGGTGGGCTACAGTGAGACTCTGCTGTCCCATTTTGACAAATGTCCCGTTCGTCTGCAGCTCCAGACTGTGTCCTCCAAGGTCGTATATAAGTACATCAAAGGCAGTCACTTTTTCGCATCAGGCTCTAGCCTGTGAAGGACTGAACCATATGGGAAAGGAGTGAAGTAGAAAAGGGGAAATACATCCCCTCACTGTCTCAAGGATTCCTTTTCAAAGCTGCTGTTGAATAAATAGACCTGTGTTTTCTTGCCTCTTGGTTTGTCTTTCCTCCTTAGAGGAGAGAACTAGACTAGGGTTTCTTCGAAGATGTTCCAAGGCTCCCCAAAAGGCTGCCAGTTTGAGGCTTGGGTAATAGCTACAGTGCAATGAGTCTCTTGTCACTTTACCAGGAACTTTACCTGGAGTTCTTTGTTTTTTCTCAAAGTGGAAGAATCCATTTTTGGTCATTATAAAATAATCAACATTAATTTATTTAAAATTTTAAACAATATGGACATGTGTCAAGTCAACCATGAAAGTTTCTTGTAATTCTTCTATAGAGAGAACTACTGTGAACAGTTTATTTTATTTCCAGATGTACCTTATCCCTCCAGAAATACCTTAATGGATACTCGTTGCTTATTAATAAGCTTTCAATTGAGCACCTACTGTAGGCCACAGATTCTTCTGAGTGCTTGGAATCCATCAATGGACAAAGCATTCTGTTCCAAGATCCCTGCCTTCGTGACACCTGTATCCTGTGGAGGTCTGCAGGGAGGGTTAGGCAGCACTGAGGACTCCCAAGAAGGTGAGCTCAGTGCAGGAGAGCGTTTCAGGAGGTGGCATCTGCAAAAGCTGCACGTGGTGCTGTGTGGTGGGGAAGGGATTGCTGACCAACTTCACTGTGACACTGACCTTGACCCTCACCTTGACCATGACCCTGTTTCATTAACCCTGAACCTCAACCTCACACACTGTATTCCAACCCTGACCTTGACTTATGATTCTGACCATAATCCTCACCCAGACTCTTATCATGATCTTGACCATAAAACTCAGAGTCATCTAAATATGACCCTTGCCCTGATCTTCCTTTATTGATAAACTGGATTCTGACCCTGACCCCAAAACCCAACCATCACCCAGAATATCCCGCACTCAGATCAGAGCCTACTCTTAACCCTGGTTTTGGCCCTGATTCTAACACTCAACAACCCTGGATTGATGGGACTGATTGTCATTCAGGCCCCAAGACACCCTCACACATTGCTGACAAAACGCAACCTTAACCTGACATGTCTGTTCATGTCTTCTGCCCATTTCTTGATTGGATCATTTGTTCTTTGGGTGATGAGTTGTATAAGTTCTTTATAGATTTTGGATATTAGCCCTTTATCTGATATGTCATTTGCAAATATCTTCTCCCATTCCGGTGGTGGTTTTTTGGTTTTGTTGACTGTTTCTTTTGCTGTGCAAAAGCTTTTTATCTTGATGAGGTCCCAATAGTTCATTTTTGCCCTTGCTTCACTTGCCTTTGGCAATGTTTCTAGGAAGAAGTTGCTGTGGCTCAGGTCGAAGAGGTTGCTGCCTATTTCTTCCTTTAGGATTTTGAAGGACTCCTGTCTCACATTTAGGTCTTCCAACCATTTTCAGTCTCTTTTTGTGTGTGGTGTAAGGATATGGTCCAGTTTCATTTTTCTGTATGTGGCTGTCCAATTTTCCCAACACCATTTATTGAAGAGACTGTCTTTTTTCCATTGGACATTCTTTCCTGCTTTGTCAAAGATTAGTGGACCATAGAGTTGAGGGTCCATTTCTGGGCTTTCTCTTCTGTTCCACTGATCTATGTGTCTGTTTTTGTGCCAGTAGCACTCTGTTTCGATGATGACAGCTTTGTAATAGAGCTTGAAGTCCGGAATTATGATGTCACCAGCTTTGCTTTTCTTTTCCAATATTCCTCTGGCTATTCGGGGTCTTTTCTGGTTCCATACAAAATTGAGGATTATTTGTTCCATTTCTTTGAAGAAAGTGGATCGTATTTTGATAGGGATTGCCTTATGTGTAATATGCTCTAGGTAGCATTGACATCTTCACAATATTTTTTCTTCCAATCCATGAGCATGGAATGTTTTTCCATTTCTTTGTGTCTTCCTCAATTTCTTTCATGAGTATTTTATAGTTTTCAGAGTACAGATTCTTTGCCTCTTTGGTTAGATTTATTCCTAGGTATCTTATGGTTTGGGGTGCTATTGTAAATGGGATTGACTCCTTAATTTCTTTCTTCTGTCTTGTTGTTGGTGTATAGGAATGCCACTGATTTCTGTGCATTGATTTTATATCCTGCTAATTTACTGAATTCCTGTATGAGTTCTAGCAGTTTTGGGGTGGGGTCTTTTGGGTTTTCCACATAAAGTATCATATCATCTGCCAAGAATGAGAGTTTGGCTTCTTTGCTAATTCAGATGCATTTGATTTCTTTTTGTTGTCTGATCGCTGTAGCTAGGACTTCTAAAATACTATGTTGAATAGCAGTGGTGATAGTGGACATCCCTACCATGTTCCAGACCTTTGGGGAAAACTCTCAGTCTTTCCCCATTGAGAATGCTATTCGCTGTGGGTTTTTCATAGATGGCTTTTATGTTATTGAGGTATGTACCCTTTATCCTTATATTCTGAAAAGTTTTCAGTTATTTCTCTTTTCTTTTTGATAAGTCTGCCCCGGGGTTTATCAATCTTGTTAATTCTTTCAAAGAACCAGCTCCTAGTTTCGTTGATCTGTTCTACTATTCTTTTGGTTTCTATTTCATTGATTTCTGCTCTGATCTTTATTATTTTTCTTCTCCTGTTGGGTTTAGGCTTTATTTGCTGTTCTTTCTCCAGCTCCATTAGGTGTAGGATTAGGTTGTGTATTTGAGACCTTTCATGCTTCTTGTGAAAGGCTTGTATTGCTATATACTTTCCTCTTAGGACTGCCTTTGCTGTATCCCAAAGATTTTGAACAGTTGTGTTTTCATTTTAATTTCCTTCCATTAATTCTTCTTTAATTTCTGTTGACCCTTTCATTCTTTAGTAGGATGCTCTTTAGCCTCCATGTATTTGAGTTCCTTCCGACTTTCCTCTTGTGATTGAGTTCTGGTTTCAAAGCATTGTGGTCTGAAAATATGCAGGGAATGATCCCAATCTTTTGGTACTGGTTGAGACCTGATTTGTGACCTAGCATGTGATCTATTCTGGAGAATGTGCCATGGGCACTAGAGAAGAATGTGTATTCTGTTGCTTTGGGATGGAATGTTCTGAATATATCTGTGAAGTCCAATTGGTCCAGTGTGTCATTTAAAGTCTTTATTTCCTTGTTGATCATTTGCTTAGATGATCTGTCCATTTCAGTGAAGGGGGTGTTAAAGTCCCCCACTATTATTGTATTGTTGTCGATGTGTTTCTTTGCTTTTGTTGTTAATTGCCTTATATAATTGGCTGCTCCTATGTTAGGGGCATAGATATTTACAATTGTTAGATCTTGTTGGATAGACCCTTTAAGTAGGATATATTGTCCTTCCTCATCTCTTATTACAGTCTTTGGTTTAAATCTAATTTGTCTGATATAAAGATTGCCACCCCAGCTTCCTTTGGCGTCCATTAGCATGGTAAATGGTTTTCCACCCCCTCATTTTCATTCTGGTGGTGTTTTTCGGTCTAAAATGAGTCTCTTGCAGACACCATATTGATGGGTCTTGTTTTTTTTATCCAATCTGATAACCTGTGTCTTTTGATTGGAGCATTTAGCCCATTTACATTCAGGGTCACTCTTGAAATATATGAATTTAGTGCCATTGTATTGCCTGGAATATGACTCTAACTGTATATTGTCTATGTTCCTTTCTCATCTATGTTACTTTTAGGCTCTCTCTTTACTTAGAGGGCCTCTTTCAATATTTCTTGTAGGGCTGGTTTGTTGTTTGTAAATTCCTTTAGTTTTGATTGTCCTGGAAGCTTTTTATCTCTCTTTCTATTTTCAGTGACAGCCTAGCTGGATATAGTATTCTTGGCTGCATATTTTTCTCGTTTAGTGCTCTGAAGATATCATGCCAGTCCTTTCTGGCCTGCTAGGTCTCTGTGGTTAGGTCTGTTGCCAAATAATATTTCTACCATTGTAGGTTACATATCTCTTCTCCCGAGCTGCTTTTAGGATTTTCTCTTTGTCTCTGAGACTCATAAGTTTTACTATTAAATATAGGTCGTGGGCTCCTGGGTGGGTCAGTCATTAAGCAGCTGCCTTCGGCTCAGGTTATGATCCCAGAGTCCTGGGTCGAGTCCCATATCAGGCTCCCTGCTCAGTGGGAAGCCTGCTTCTCCTTCTCCCACTCCCCCTGCTTGTGTCCCTGCTCTCGCTGTCTCTGTCTCTGTCCAATAAATAAATAAAATCTTTTAAAAAATGGGTTGTGGTGTTGACCCATTTTTGTTGATTTTGAGCGGGGTTCTCTGTGCCTCCTGGATTTTGATGCCTTTTTCTTTCCCCAAATTCGGGAAGTTTTCTGCTATAATTTGCTGCAATATACCTTCTGCCCCTCTCTCTCTTTCTTCTTCTTCTGGGATCCCAGTTATTCGAATATTGTTTCATCTTATGGTATCACTTATCTCTCAAATTCTGCCCTCGTGATCCAGTAGTTGTTTATCTCTCCTTTTCCCAGCTTGTTTATTTTCCATCATTTGGTCTTCTATATCACTAATTCTCTCTTCTGCCTCATTTAACCCAGCAGTTAGAGATTCCATTTTTTATTGCACCTCATTAATAACCTTTTTGATTTCGACTTGGTTAGATTTTAGTTCTTTTATATCTCCAGAAAGGGTTTCTCTAATATCTTCCATGCTTTTTTCAAGCCCAGCTAGTATTTTTAAAATCGTCATTCTGAATTCTAGTTCCAACATCTTATTAGTGTACATATTGATTAGGTCCCTGGTAGTCGGTACTGCTTCTGTTCTTTTTTCTGGGGTGGTTTTTTCCATCTTGTCATTTGGTCCAGCGGACAATAGATGAATGAGAGAACAAAATGCTAACAGAGTAACAATGACCCCAGAAAAATATACATTAAACAAATCAGAAGAAACCTGAAACTGGGGGGAAAAAAGTAAAAGAAAGTAAAAAAAAAAAAGGAAAAAGAAAAGATAAAAAATAAAAAAACAAAAACAGAATATGATCAAATATGATCAGAAGAAAGTGCCTCCCAAAATTTTAAAAAAGAAAAGCTTATATATGTACACTAATAAGGGTAAATATGATGAAGGGATGGAATGACTGTAAAGATGAAAAATATAAAGGATTTTATAAAAGGAATTGGTATGAAGTTGTTTGAAAAAGAAAGAAGAGGATTTAAAAAAGAAGGGAGGGAAAGTGATCAGGCATGAGACTAGAACAAAGCCATATACTAGAGATTTAGGGTATATTATGGTCTGTTAGAGGAAACTGTATCCCAGAATTTTAAAGAGAGAACAACTTATATATATATACCAAAAATAAGGTTAACTACTATGAAGGGATAGAATATGACTCTAAAAATGAAAAATGAAAAGATTTTTTTTAATTTTTTTATTGTTATGTTAATCACTATATATTACATCATTTGTTTTTGATGTAGTGTTCCAGGATTCATTGTTTGTTCATAACACCCAGTGCTCCATGCAGAATGTGCCCTCTTTAATACCCATCACCAGGCTAACCCATCCCCCTACTCTCCTCCCCTCTAGAACCCTCAGTTTGTTTTTCAGAGTCCATCATCTCTCATGGTTCTTTGAAAAGATTTTTTTTAAAAAAAAGGGATTGATAAGATGTTGATTGAAAAAGGGAAAGAGAAAAATTCGAAGAAAAGAAAATTAAAAAAATTAACTTTGAAAGACTAACGAATCATGGGGAAAAAGCCATGAATTCTAGGTGCAGTATTTCCCTAGTGCTGGAGTTCTGCCATTCTCATTGATCAGTAAACTCGGTCTTGGCTGGCTGTTCTTGCTGATCTTCTGGGGGAGGGGCCTGTTGCCATGGTTCCCAAGTGTCGTTGGCGGAGGCGGAACTGCCCTGCCCTTGCCGGTTCAGGCTAAGTAATCCACTCGAGTTTGCTCTCGGGAGCTTTTGTTCCCTGCAAGCTCTCAGTACAGCTTTGGAGGATGAGAGTGAAAATGGCGGCCTCCCAATCTCCACCCCAGAAGAGCTGAGAACTTGGGGCCCCACTCCTCAGCGAGCCCCCAGAGAAAAGCAGTCAATCACTCCTGTCTCCCTGGTCTCCGGCCTCACTCTGTGTTCACCCGGCCTGTGACCGAGCGTAGCGTTTCTATCTCTGGCACATGATCCCGTGTGGAGTCTCCAACCCAGGAGATTCCTGCGTTGCCCGCTGGTGCTGATCCTCCTGGGGGAGGAAGGGGAGTCTCCCCACATCTGCCACTTGTTAGGTCCCTGCTGGAGGAGCAGCGGCCCGACTGTGCTGTGGATCACATTTTATGGCAACCCTGAGCTGAGAGCCCACTCCTTGGCTCTGTCTCTGCAGCCAGCTTCCCCGCTCTGATACCTGGGAGCTCTGCCGCACTCAGGCACCCCCGGTCTTTCTGTGACCCTGAGGGTCCTGAGACCACATTGTCCCAGCGAGGGCTCCACCCTCCTCTTAGCCACTGGAGCGACATCCCTCAGCAGAGCTGACTTCTAAAAGTTCCGATTTTGTGCTCCGCTGCTCTATCACTTGCTAGTAGTGGCTGATGTAGGGCCCTCCCCTGCCATATATCCTCCCAAATATCGCCTCGGATTCACTTCTCTGCACGTGCTACCTTCCAGAAAGTGGTCGCTTTTCTGTTCAGAGAGTTGTTGCTATTCTTCTCTTTGATCTCCTGTTGAGTTTGTAGGTGTTCAGAATGGTTTCATCCCTATCTAGCTGAATTCCTGTGACTAGATGAAATTTAGGTCTCCTACTCCTCTGTCATCTTTCTCCTCCTCTCAGTAACATACTGTTTTTATTCCTGAATCTTTGGAGTTTAGTTTGAAGTCAGGAAGTGTGGTAACTATGGCTTTGTTCTTTTTTCCTCAAGAAGGACATTTTAACAATATAAATTCTGATCCATGAACAGAGGATGTCTTTCCATTTGTTTGTCTTTGCATTTCTTTGATTTCTTTCAGCAAAGTCTTCTAGTTCAGTGTACAGGACTTTCACATCCTTGGTTAAATTGATTCCTAATATTTTATTGTTTTTGATGCTATTTTGAATGGGGTAGTTTTCTTTATTTCTTTTTCAGATGTTTCATTCTTAGTGTACAGGAATGTAAATGATTTCCATAACTTGATTCTGTATCCTGAAACTTGACTGAACTCAGACAGCCTTTTAGATTTTCTGTATACCAAATCGTATTATCTTCAAACAGTGACAGATTCACTTCTTCCTTCCTGATTTGGATGCCTGTTATTTCTTTGTCTTGCCTGATTGCTTTGGCAAGGACTTCTAGTACCAAACTGAATAAGAGTGGTGTGTGTGGGCATCCACATTTTATTCCTGCTCCTTGAGGAAAAGTTTTCAATTTTTCATCAGTGAGTATACTGTTAGCCATGGGCTTATAACGTATGGCCTCTAATATATTGAGGTACTTTCCTTCTATACCCGATCTCTAAGGGTTTTTATTAAATGATATATTTTGTCAAGTGCTTTTTCTGCATCTATTCAGATTATCAGGTGATTTTTTTCCTTTCATTTTATTAATGTGATGTATCACATTTATTGATTTGTGTATGTTTAATGATCCTTGCATTTTAGGGATAAATCCTACTTGCTCATGATGTATAATCCTTTTTATGTGTTCTTGAATGCAGTTTGCTAATATGTTGTTGAGAGTTTTTGCGTCTGGATTCATCAGAGTTGAATGTTAAAGATGAATGCCCCTGCTCTGGCCAGCCCTGCACACCCACAGTCCTCCTCACCATCCCTTGTAGTGACACAGCCCTGATCATCCTCCTGGAGCATTCCCGGTCCCCCTGCCACTGCTCTGGCCAACCCTGCACACCCCTAGGCTCCTGAGCATCCACTGTAGTGGCACTTCTGCGATCTTCCTCCTGGATCATTCCCAGGCGACCTGCCCCCTTCTCTGGCCAACTCGGCACACCCCAGTCCTCCTGACCGTCCCCTGTAGTGACACAGCCTTGATCATCATCTGGGATGATTTCTGGTCCCCCTGCCCCTGCTCTGGCCAACCTTCACACTCCCAGTCCTCCTGAGCATCCCCTGCAGTGGCACTTGTCGCAGCATGCTGTAATTTGTTGTTTCTTGGTCTGTCCTTCCTGTAGGAGTACGTCTCTCTCACAGCTGCCTGGCTGGATGACAGGTAGATGAGTGGTTTCAGGATCTTTTCTCCTGGGATAACAGGTACCCTTCAAAACCTTGATGGGCAGGGTGAGTCTCTGTTCCTCTGTGTGCCCCCAGCCTTGGTGGAGCATAGTGCCCAGGACAAGGGATTTGAGAGTCTTCCTAGATGAAGTTTGTTCTATGAAGGTGGATTCTTTCTGATATCATTATATAACCACATAACGTGGCCATACTTGTGAGACAGAAAGCATGCTACTGTATTGTGTTCTACTTGCATACTGTGGCTAACGAAAACTCAACACACACTCACAATCACACGTTCACACTCGCACCTCCAATTCTGAGCATCACTCCCATGTAAACTACAGTGAATTCCCATTGGGCTGCAGGTATGTAGATGTGCCATTAAAGGTAGAAATAGAGGAGGATGGATATGGAGTTCTGGCTAAAATGATGGAAGTCCTTGCTACGGGGGTAAAGAAATTAGTTTTTACCCAGGAAGTGCTACGTTCTGCTCAAAGGAGTGACATGATAATATTACCCTTTAAACAGGGATCAGCACTGAATTTTCTGTAAAATCTTCTGTAAGGATTCTCTGCTAGGCGTTGCAATCCACGTGGTCTCCCTGACAGTGACTCCAATCTTGCATTGTGGCTTGAAAGCAGCCACAGATCATCCATAACTAATGTGCCAGCTGCACTGTATTTACAGAATAGAGGGGGAGGCCACATTTGGCCCATGGATGGCAGTTTCCCACACCCCAGATTTGCAACCTGATGGACGATGGGGGACAGGGCTCTTATTTTCAAATGGCAGCGTGAGCATACACTGGGATCTATCCAGCCTGACCACGGCCCCTAAACTTGAAAGGAAAGATTATAGCAAGACTGACTAACAATTAAGGCCTCAGGAACTCCCCCGCATTTCTCTGTATGCCTCTAGCTTCCCACAAGATGTTTGTCTGTGGTTGAAGTACATGTAGGTATTGTTTGCCTGAATATGTCCCCATTGCCTAGTGGGTGTATCTTGCGGGGTATATACCACGCAGATGGTCATCATGTTCTGGCCAAGATCATGAACACATTTATGGTTCTCATGAGTCAGTGGAGGACCTAGCACGTGTGCGCTTCAGGATGAGTTTGATTCAGCCCACAGCAATGTTTTCGAGGCCCTGGCTTCCTGGGCCCTCTGTGGCGCTGGCACTGGCCTGGCCTAGGCCACTTCTGCAGTCGTGATGGAAAAGCCCCTGTACTGGGCGTTCCACC
>NW_027397633.1:0-2388 GCF_003265705.2 Callorhinus ursinus
CATGTGCAAGGCATTAGAACCGATCTTGGAAGCAGTCCAGTTCAGATAGGGCCAGGTGGCCATGTACCGGGGCGCTTAGTTCGGGCGCAGCCTACCCCCCAGCTTGTGACTCCCACGACCACATAGGTGTTTGCCACGTTGTCTCTGCACATGAGAGGCCTGCCACTGTCCCCCTGCCCAGAAGGACACAGAAGTCACTCTCTGAACCACTTTTCCCCTGCTCAGAAGGGCCATAGGCTCTGGAAGGACAGTTTCTTCAGTCCCATGGCTTCTTGCTGCCATGAACACAAGTGGTGGTGGTAAACTTTGAGTTGGTATCAACAGCTTCAGGTGGATGTGAGAAGGGGATGGATTGTCACAGGTCTCCTTGCAGTGAGGAAGGAAGATAAGCGACCCATGTGTCCACGTAGGAGGCTTTATGCATGCATGGGCATGTGTGTACAAGTGGATTGGAAGGTTTTGTGTTCTGGTGAGGGGAGGTAAGCATTTTCTTCCAGGGTGGTGTTCGGGTGGTATGATCTCTGTGTCACGGTGGGATAAAGCTCTGTGTGGTGACTGGTTCTTTGTAGGGGCCCCAGGTATCACCTCCCATCCTCACTGCTACAAGATGGGACCAGGGAAAGGGTCAGTGAAGCAGGGCCCTGGAGGGAGTGGAGTTCAGGGATTCACAAAAGAGGTGTTGACAGGGAAAGGGGCGCCCGAAGGGAAGTTACCTGACAGGTGTCGATCTTGCCTTCAGGGTACCCTGCACACACATTGGTTGAACAAATGCGCCCATTGTACCACAGGGTGGAGTTACAAAGTCGAGGTCGATGAGGTTCACATGGGCCTCCTGCAGTGTAGGTGTGATCCTGTAGGCTACAGCCAGGCAGCTCGGTGGTCAGCGATCACAGAAGACACGTTTTGGGAAAGCCCTGCCTCCTCCCTCCACGGAATCCCCATCATCCTGAAATGCTCTACTTCAACCTAAAATCCATGAAAGTCAATGCCCCTGGCCTCTCCTCAGACACTTGTGAAGGATGTGGGGTGGTGGAGGCATATGCAGGTGAAGTGGAGGGACAGTGCATGGAGGATGAGCAGATGTGGCTGCAGGAATGTGTGTTGATGCCAGATGATTATTCACAGCTACAGCCAGGATGTGTCACCTCATTTACACCCCACAGTGACCCCCTGTGTTAAGCGCTGTGACTCACCTTGCCTCCAATCAAGAGCTTGGAGCACCACTTGCCCAAACATGCTGGTAGGGATGTGGTGTGGCTTGGATTCAGACCAAGGTTTTCCTCTCCACACTCAAATCCAGGACACACATTTCATTTCCCTACGGTATGGCTCTAAGTCCCCTCATTGCTTTTTATCCCCCGTTAAACCCCTCAGCTCAGTTCTGGACAGGATCTGCTGGAGCTGGGCGGATGAGTCCCTCCCCGCATGGCTCCCATCCGTTTTGAAGTTACAGAGAAGGAGGAGTCTTAACTTCATTCTTGAAGGATCATTTGCTGGATGTAGAAATCCTGGTTGACAGCTTTTTAAATATGTCATCCCACTGCCTTCTGACTTTAGTGGTGTCTGATGAGAAAGTGGCTGTTTGTCTTATCAAGGATTTTATCTATACGTTTCACCAGTTTGCCTATAATCTGTCTCAGTGTTGACCTCTGGGTTTATCCTGCTTGGAGTTTATTAAGCTTGCTAGGTGTGTGTACTCACGTCTTGCATCAAGTTTGGGAAGTTTTTTTGGGTTTTTTTTATTTTTTTGTTTTTAAAGATTTATTTGAGAGAGAGAGCCTGTGCAAGCATGTGTGTGTGTGTGCACGGGGAGAGGGACAGCAGACTCCGTGCTGAGCACAGAGCCTGATGTGGGGCTGGATCTCATAACACTGAGATCATGACCTGAGCTGAAATCAAGAGTTGGATGCCCAATCGACTGAGCCATCCAGATACCGCAGGTTTGGGAAGTTTTTAGGCATTATTTTTTCAAATCTCTCTCTTTTCTTTACGATGCATATGTCGGTATGCTTTATGTTGTCCCACACGTTCCTTAGGCCCTGTTCATTTTCTTTTTTTCTTTTTTAAGTTTTTCTTTTTTTTTTAGATTTTATTTATTTAGCTGACAGAGACACAGCCAAGTAGGGAACACAAGCAGGGGGAGTGGGAGAGGGAGAAACAGGCTTCCCACGGAGGAGGGAGTCCGATGCGGGGCTCAATCCCAGGACCCTGGGATCATGACCTGAGCCGAAGGCAGATGCTTAATGACTGAGCCACCCAGGTGCCCCGGCCCTGTTCATTTTCATTCTTTTTTTTTTTCCCCACTCCAACTGGGTAATTTCAATTGCCTTATCTCAAGTTTGTTGATCCTGTCTTCTGCCTGCTCAAGTATGTTGTTGGAACCCTCTA
>NW_027397633.1:2488-21378 GCF_003265705.2 Callorhinus ursinus
ATGCGGGGCTCAATCCCAGGACCCTGGGATCATGACCTGAGCCAAAGGCAGATGCTTAATGACTGAGCCACCCAGGTGCCCTGGCCCTGTTCATTTTCATTCTTTTTTTTTTTCCCCACTCCAACTGGGTAATTTCAATTGCCTTATCTCAAGTTTGTTGATCCTGTCTTCTGCCTGCTCAAGTATGTTGTTGGAACCCTCTAGTGAGGTGTTTTTTTTTTTTAATTAATGTGCTTTTCAGCTCCAGAAGTTTTGTGGGTTCCTTTTCATAATTTCTGTCTTTTTATTAATATTCTCATTTTGTTCATATATCATTTCCTGATTTCCTTTAATTATTTGTCCATAAATTCCTTTAGCTCTTTGAGCACATTTAAGATAATTCCAATGTCTGTATTTCTTCTGGAATTGTTTCTGTCCAATTCTTTGTTTCATGAGAATGGGCCATATCTTCTCATTTCTTTGTTTGCTTTGGCTTTTTTTTTTTAATGGGAATTAGGCATTCTGAGTATCTTAATGTGGTAACTTTAGAAATCAGGTTCTCCCACTCCTCAGGGATTGCTGGTTTGTGCTTGTTTGGGGCTAGAGTCATCTGTTTGTAACTTTTCCAAACTATTTTTGCAAAGTGTGTATCCCTTGTGTGTGGTCGCTGATGTTTCTGTTCTGTTATCTGTGGTCAGACACAGTGACCTGACAAAGATTTCCTTAAGTTTCTGGCTCCAAAAAAAGGAAGGAAAAGCAAAGGGGTTCCTAGCTCTTGAAATCTCTGACAGATGCCAGCAAGGGAACCCTGAAGCCTGAGAGAGCAGAGACCTAAATGTGCAAAATATGCAACCCAGACTTTTTGAGGGCAGTCTTTCTACCATAACCCCTGGCCCTAGCCAGGTTCCTCGAGCCCAGGTCACGAGGTCAGCACAGCAGGCCCAAGGGATGTGTGGTGGCAGCTGCTTGGCCTGTGTCACTCTTCCACCTGGGACCAGCTCTCCGCTTTCACGTAGTGCTGTCTTGCTTGCTGTGTGTCCAGTCAAGTTCCCGAGTGTGGAAACAGTTGATTCTGATCAATTTTTCCGGTTTACTGGCTATATCAGTTGGGGGTTGACCTCCTAGAACTTCCTACTCCACCATTTGGTTAACGGCCTCAAGGTTCATTTTTTTCCCCAAGCATATTCAGGTGCTTGGACACCATTAATTGATGAAACAGTTCTCGACCCCATTGAATCATAGTGATGCCTTTGTTCTAAATGCCATGACCACACGTGTGGCTGCATATATTTTAAGGGCTTATTTAGTGTCTGTCTTCATCTGCTACAATGTAAGCTCCATGAAGATAGGGATCTTCATCTGTTTAGTTCAGTGTTATGTCATGGCACCTAGCATAGTGTCTGGCACGTGGTAAGCGCTCAGTAAATTTAACGAGTTTATACTAAAATGACTTGTCTATTCTTCTGAAGAACATTTATGATGTTATCATTTTTATGATATTAAACACGATACCACAGTGAATATTTTTGTGCCTACCATCTTGGGTACACACTTAGGCCTGCGGGGAAATTGCCTAGTTTTAGGGTTAGCTCAAACTTTAAGATACCCATATTGCTCTCCAAAATAGTTATCTTACATGTGCACTCCTGCCAGGATGGTATAAGAGTTTCTGTTGCTCCATAAAATCCCCAACGTTTGATGTCATGTGACTTTCTGAATTTTGCCAGTCTATAGGGCTGTGAATGCTACTTCATTCTGTTTTAATTTGTAATAAAATGATTAAATCGTTACATTAAAACATTGAGCATCTTTTTATATATTTGTTATCCATTCATCTGTTCATATTCTTAGTACACAGGTTGTTTTTGTGTTCTCTTCTCAGAGCCATTTATATTTTCTGTATATTAATTCTTGTCAGTTGTCGACATTGCATATATCTTCTCCCTGTCTGTGTGGTTTTTGTTTGCTTTTTTTTTTCTTAACTTTTCATTTTGAAATAATAGAGATTCACAGGATGTTGCAAATAGAGTACAGAGGGCTTGTGCACCCTTCACGAGCTGCCCCAGTGATAATATCTTAGGTAACTGTAGAACATCAAAATCAGGACATTGGCATTGGCTTAGTGCATGTATAATTCTGTGTCATTTTATCACTCGTGCAGGTTTCTGTAACCATCGTTGGAATCAAGATACAAAACTTTGGTCATGCTACCTGCTTCTAGTCACACCCACCCCACCTCACTTCCCACCACCACTGACCCCTGTAACCACCAATCTGTTCGGCATCTCTATAATCATGTCATCTTGGCAACACTGTATAAATGGAATTATACAAAACTCCACAGAGTAATACCCTTAAGACCCATCCAGGTTGTTGCACTATCAATACTTTGTTCCTTTTTGTTTCTGAGTAGTAGTCCATGGTGTAGACGGCCACAGTATGGTTTTCTAGACTGTTCCAGTCACCAGTTACGTGACAGTTTGGTTGATTCTGGGTCTTGGCTATTACAATGAAACTGCTGCGAACACGTGTGTAGATTTTTGTATGGACATGAGTTTTCATTTCATGGCTTAGTCATACAGTGAGTATATGTTTCATTTGTTAAGAAACTCAGATTTTTTTCCAGAATGTCTGTTTTCCCACCAGCAATGTATGAAAGACATGGTTTTCCTACACCCCTGCCAACATTTAGTGTTGTTGCTATGTTTTATCCTAGCCGTTGTGACAGGCGTGTAATCATAGCTCATTGTCGTCTCAGTTTCTATTTCCCTGGTGCTTGGTGGCGTGGAACACCTTCTCCTGGGCTTATTTGCCATGTGTACATTCCTCTTTGGTTAAATGTCTCTTCGTGTCTTTTGCACATTTTCTAAATGAGCTTTTTTTTAACTGTAGAGTTTTGGTAATTCTTTACTTTCCCAGGAACTGGTCTTTGTTCGATGTGCTATTTGCAGACATGTTCTTCCCATCTAGAGTTGTCTTCCCACTGTCATAACAGGCTTCCTCATAAAGCAGAAGGTTTTACTTTCCATGAAGTCCAGTTTGCCACTTGTTTCTTTTACGGATCATGCTTTTGCTGTTACCAAAATCATGGACTCTGGTCTTTGCCAAGCCCTGGCTCCAAAGCATCTTTTTCCTGTTTTCTTCTAAAAGTTTTACATTTTTACATTTTATACTTAAGTCTGTGATCAGTTTTGAACTAACTTTTGTTTAAGGTTTGAGGGTGTAGAGTAAAGGGTTATTTTTTTCCTTAAAGATATTCCATTGGCATCATTTGTTGAAAGGCTGTCATTCCTCCATTGAATTGCCTTTGCACCTTTGTTAAAAATCAGTTGACCCTACTTCTGTGAGGCTGTTTCTGGATTCTAAATTCATAAGTTGTGTGAACCGTAATGTCGTCTATATCTTCTCTTTCAAATCTCTGCATGAACAAAGAACTCGAGTCATGGATTTCCAACCTGGACACAAGGATGGTAAGACTTCCTGCTTTAACATGAGATGCTGTTCCTGGGCGATAACAGCAGGAATTCGGACCACTACGCCTTCTTTTCCAAGAGCTTTGGGACTAGCCGTTGAGGTGCCCCCCTTGGGCTTTGATTCTGCTGGCATCTTCCAAAGCTTGGAGCTAAAGGGCCACCAAGAAGGGGACTCCAGCTCCGTCAGCAACCTAAAAGACCAAACAAAACACAGAAACACAGTCAACTGAGTTTTAATGTTTTCCTGAAGACTGTTAACCATTTTGTAGTGTTCTTTCCCACAAGCACTCCATGAAGCGGAAGAGCAGGAATTACTATCCGTGTGTTTTAGAAAAGAAAACTGAGGCTAAGAGCAGGATCTTGTAGGCCTATGGACACAAAGCCCATCAGTAGTAAACACAAAACCTGTACACATGTCTTCTGACTAGAACGATGCCCTTTTCACATTGGACCCTGGGTAATTCTGACTCAAAATAAATTCTGACCTCAATCTGGAACTTTCTGCAGTAATCTCTCCTTTCCAATGTGGTAACAAGCATGTGTGGCTACTGGGCATCCAGAGTGTGGCTGATATAACGAGGGACTGAATTTTCAACTGAAGTACATGTGGCTAGTGGCTACGACAGTGGATGGCACCACTGTAAAATACCCACGAATACAAAGAGATCTACCTTGTAGCAAAAAAAAAAAAAAAAAAAGAAGCAGGAAAAGAAAAGCAAAGGAACAAAGATCAAATGGTATCAACAGAAAATAAATATCAAGGGTGCCTGGGTGGCTCAGTTGGTTAAGCAACTGCCTTCGGCTCAGGTCATGATCCTGGAGTCCCGGGATCGAGTTCCACGTCGGGCTTCCTGCTCAGCAGGGAGTCTGCTTCTCCCTCTGACCCTCTTCCCTCTCGTGCTTTCTATCTCTCATTCTCTCTCTCTAATAAATAAATAAAATCTTTAAAAAAAGAAAATAAATATCAAGATGGTGGAGTTAGACTCAACCATATTAGTAATTATACTAAATGTAAATAGACTAAATCCTCTAATTTAAAGGCAGACTGTCAGCCTGGATTAAAGAAAAAACCACCAAGACTCAGCTATGTCTTGTTTATAAGAGACACTGAAATATAAGGACACAGAAACATCAAAAGCAAAGGGACTGGAAAAAAGACATATTGTGCAGAAAATAAACTCTAAGACAGGGAGTGTTACCAGGGATAAAGACAGACAATACATAATAATAAGAGAGTCAGTTTGACGAAAAGACTTAATACTAAACATGTATATCTAACACAATTTCAAAATTCATTAAGCAAAAATTAACAAAACTAAAAGGAGAAACAGACAATCACAGTTGTAGATTTCAACAAATTTCTCTCCATAATTAACACAGCAAGAAGACAAAAATGATGAGTAAGAACATAAACACTATTTAATCCACTCAGCCTGACTGATATTTATGGAAACATCATCCAACCGCTGAAGCACACTCTTTTAAAGTATATTCAGAACATTAAGAAAAGAGTATAACACGTCTGAATAAATTTCAAGTATACCATCTGTCCCCAAAGAAATGAAATCTGAAATTAATGACAAAAGACTAATAGAAAGTCCTCAAATATTTGGAGATTAAGCACAATTCTAAATAACAATTCTAAATAAAGGGAATTGGACAATATCTGAAGTGAATGAAACAAAACAATATGCAGGAAATGGCAGGATGCAAATAGAGCAGTCACGAGGAAAATTTATAGTTCTCAATGCATGTATTTGAAAACTTCTCAGAAAGGTTTATAATCAGTGATTTAAGCTTCTGTTGTGAAAAGTTATAAATTAAACCCAGAGTAGAAGAACGGAAAAGCAGAAATCAATGAAACTGAAAACAGAAAAAAAGAAAATATTAAGAAAGCCAAAAGTTGGTTCTTTGAAGTAATTTTTAAATATTAAACCCTTACAAGACATGAACAAGAATAAAACAAAGAAGGGTGCCTGGGTGGTTCAGTCAGTTAAGCATCTGCCTTTGGCTCAGGTCATGATCCCACGGTCCTGGGATCCCCCGCATCAGGCTCCCTGCTCTGTGGGGAGGCTGCTTCTCCCTCTCCCTCTGCTGCTCCCCCTGCTTGTGCTCTCTCGCTCTGTGTCAAATAAATAAACAAAATCTTAAAAGAAAAGAATAAAACAAAGAAAATACACATTACCAATATCAGGAATAATAAGGGAGGCATCACCATAGATCCTTTTAGCCCTGGAAAGCCTTCTAGGGGATATCATATCCAACTTTATACCAATAAATGGGACAACTTATATGAAATAGACAAAATACTCAAAACACCCAACCTTCTAAAACTGAAGCAAGAAGTAGTTTAAGAATATGAACACCCATAACAAAGTGGCAGCAAGAGAAATTTAGAAAAATAATCCCATTTACGAATGTACCAAAAATAATAAAATACTTCAGGGATAACTTTAACCAAGGAAATGAAAGACTTGTACTCTGAAAACTATCAGACCTTGATTAAAAACAAACAAACAAACAAACAAACAAACAAACAAACTAAAGATGACACAAGCAAATGGAAATACATACTATGCTCATGGATTGGAATAATTAATACTGTGAAAGTGTCCATGATTCCCAAAGCAATCAACAGATCTGTACCTCTGAAACAAATAATGCAATATATGTTAAGGGAAATAAAAGAAGAAGATAGCAGGAGGGGAAGAATGAAGGGGAGTAAATCGGAGGGGGAGATGAACCATGAGAGACGATGGACTCTGAAAAACAAACTGAGGGTTCTAGAGGGGAGGGGGTGGGGGGATGGGTTAGCCTGGTGATGGGTATTAAAGAGGGCACGTTCTGCGTGGAGCACTGGATGTTATGCACAAACAATGAATCATGGAACAGTACATCCAACTAATGATGTATGGTGATTAACATAACAAAAATTTAAAGTAAAAAAAACTAATGATGTAAGGTGTGGTGACTAACATAACAATAAAAAAATTTAAAGAAGAACAAAGTTGGAGGACTCACACGTCCTGATTTCAAAACCCACTACAAAACTACAGTAATTAAAACTGTGTGATTCTAGCATAAAGACAGACATACAGACCAACAGAAAAGGATTGAAGATCCAGAAATAAACCTATACAACTACAGCCAATTGGCTTTCAATCTGGGTTCCAAGACTATTCAATAAGGAAAAAATGATTTCTTCAACAAATGGTGCTGGGAAAAGTGGATATCCCCATACAAAAGAAGAAAGTTGGCTCCCAATCTCACATCATACACAAAAATTAACTACAATGGATCAATGATATGAATATAAGTACTAAAATAATAAAACTCTTAGAAGAAAACATAAAGGTAAACCTTCACAATCTTGCAGATGGCAACAATTTCTTAGATATGATACCAAAAGCATGAAGAACAAAAAATATATAAATTTAACTTCATTAAAACTAAAAATTTTGTGCATCAAAGGACACTATCAAGAAAGCAAAAGGAACAAAATATTTGCAAACCATATATCTGAGGAGTCTAATATTCAGAATATATAAAGAACTCTTAGGACACAACAACAAAAATATAAACAGCCCAATTTAAAAATGGGCAAAGAACTGGAATAGACTTTTTTTTTCAACAAATATGCAAAAAGATTCTCAACATCAGTAGTCATTAGGGAAATGCACACCAAAACTACAATGAAATATCACTTCATACTCATTAGAATGACTATAATAATTTAAAAAAAGAAAATAACAACTGTTGGTAAGGGTGTGGAAAAATTGGAACCCTCATACATTACCGGTGGGAATGTAAAGTGGTTCAGCTACTGTGGAAAATAGTTTGGTGGCTCATTAAAAAGTTAAACATAGAATTACCATATGAACCTGAAATTCTACTCTTAGGTATATATTCAAAGAAATGAAAATAATGCACGCACAAAAACTTGTAAACACATGCTCATAGCAGCACTATTTGCAAAAGCCAAAAGATGGAAACAGTACAAATGTCCATCAACAGAAAATGGATACACAAATGTGGTATATCCATGCAATGGAATAATATTTGGCCTTAAAAAGGAAGAAATTTTTGACACATACTACAACATGGATAAAGTCTTGAGGACTTTACGGTAAGTTAAATAAACCAATCCCAAAAAGACAAATACTGTGTGATTCTAACTATATGAGGCCCTTGGTGTAGTCACACCCATGAGGACAGGACGTAAAGTGTTGGCAGTCAGGGGCTGGGGGAGAGTCGGAGTCACTGTGTAATAGTAACAGAGTTTCAGAGTCACAGGATGGAAGGGGCTGTAAGGAAGGATGGTTTGAACGTATACTGTGTGTTGTATGTATTTCAGCACAATAAAACAGTCACACACCCCGTGGTTCCACTTACGTGGAATGTTCAGAGCACACAAATCCATAAAGACAGCAGACTGGCGGTTCCAGGGGCTGAGAGGGGGTGGAATGGGGAGAAGCTGTTACATGGGTGTGGGATTTTACTGTGGGGCACAGAGAGGTTCTGGAACTACGCAGAGCTGGTGGTTGCACAACACTGGGAATTGTACTAAATGCCACTGAATTGTTTGCTCTGAAACGGTTTATTGTATGTGAAATTCGCCTCAAAATATTATTTTAAAAAATTAGTTCCAGGGGCTCCTGGGTGGCTCAGTTGGCTGAGCGTCCAACTCTTGGTTTCGGCTTAGGTCACGTTCTTGGGGCTGTGGGATGGAGCCAAGCCCCGCGTGGAGCTCGTGCCCCAGGGAGAGTCTGCTGGAGATTCTCTCCCTCTGTCCCTCCCTCTGCTTGAGCTCTTACACTCTCTCTCTCTCTCAAAAGAATAACTCTTAAAAAAAAGTTCCAGAGCTTTTGAGAAACTCTGCTAGTATCTGTTTCCCTTGTTCACTGCCGTCGCCCCACCCCACCAACGCTTACTTAAACATTGTGCTTTGGGGAGAGGTTGTATTCTGCCCACATCGCTGGCCACCAAGACCCTCTGGGCCAGGGTCTCAGGAGATCGCAGTCTCTGGATACACGAATACCAGTTTGAGAACTAAATGCTCACTCTATTACTCAGTGTGGTGCCCTAGGGGACTGAACCCCAATGACGTTTTCTGTAGTTTTTCTGAGGAACCCATAAGGAAAGCTAGGGGATCCTTGAACTCAAGTTGAGTTCGTGGCCTATTGACTTGGCACTTCCACAAAATATTTCTTCAAAAAAAATACACAATTATACTGTTAAAATAGTACAGAATTATAATTGTAATTCTTTCTGGTGATATCTTTTGAGTGCCAAAGTACCCTGAAGATAACTTCATTGAATATTTTTCCTTAAATGATTTCAAAAAAATTAAAACTCAATCCTTTCTACCTCTTACTTATAGGAAAATCCCTCTCTCTGTGTCATAGAATCACAGAATAATAGCTAACATTTATTGAGCACTTACTATATACCAGATGATGTTTTCTTTTTTTTTTTAAAAGACTTCATTTACTTGAGAGAGAGAGTGCACAAGTGCATGAGCGGGGGTGGGGAGAGGGGCAGAGGCAGAGGGAGAAGCAGACTCCCTGCCGAGCAGGGAGCCCGATGTGGGACTCGATCCCAGAATCCTGGGATTATGACCTGGGCCAAAGGCAGACGCTTAACCAACGTAGCCACCCATGTGCCCCTACCAGACACTGTTTAAGCACATTATAATGCTATGATCACCCCCATTCTAAAGATGGTAAGCTTGACGGGCTTGTCTGCCCACTCAGTCAGTGGGGAAACCAGGGTTAGAACTCTGGGTGCACAGCATGCATCCCCAACCACACGGTCCCACCCTGCCCTGAGTCTCATCCTAGCAAGGGACAGAGCCGAAGAGACTCCACTCTGCAGGCGAACGCACCTTATGGCCTGCAGCCGTGCATGGCCTGGGTCAAAGCTGTCTACCAAACCACGATTCCTCTACTTGACAGTAAAGGGATGGATCACCCTTCTTCTGACTGTCCTTCCCATTCATTTAGAATTCAGGCATTTCTTCTCTTCTGCTCTGTGCACCATTGTCCCCACCCCAAAACACATACACAGAGCACATTCATTACCTCACACAGGGTCTTATCAAGTCTTTCTCTAGAGCTGTCTTGGACTTGCTTGGACTATTTCACACTGAGACAAACAAGGTTTCCCAGACTCAGCTGTAATCCAGCTGCTCCCTTCTGGGGATGTTGTTTTTATTCTTGAAAGTCACAGGCAGTGCTCTTAGCTTGGGTCAGGTGGGAAGCCATAGATAGGCATCCCACAGGGCAGGTACTGCATCTGTGTGGCCCACAGAAGGCTGGGCTGGGCAGGGGAATAAAAATCTCCTTTATGAGAGGGGAGGGTGACCACCATGTGACAAATATTTGTTGAGCGCCTACTTTATTCCCTGCATTATGATGCATGGGAAAACAGGGAAATAACGCAAAGCCGGCGCTGCCTGGGGAGACAGGCAGTCAACAAAGATCAGGCACAAGATGATGTTAGCTCAGACTCTCCCATAGAGGCCCTCCTATGACAAAGCCAAGCAGGAAAGGGGCTGGGGGGGTGTGGCTGTGGCGGGGGTGTAGGCAGGATGACCAGGGGAGCTTTCTGAGGGTATTGCCTGCCAGCGTTGGGGGTCTCTGGGTCTGGGAGCCGCATACAGGTGATGTTTCTTTGGAGGAAGTGCACATACCTGCTGACCTGAACAACTGTACTTCAGAATTTAAACTTAATTCGTGTCCCAATCTGCTGTAGGTATTAGATTTAATCCCTGTCTCAGGTCTTAGAAAGGTAAGATGTTTTAAGGTCATGTAAAAGAAATTTACCACAAAGTAGCTTTTGCACAATCTGATTTTCTCAATGTTGGGGAAAATTTTGTAAGGTCAGACGGTATCTGAAAGCTGAGAACTTGGGCCCAGGTATGAACTGAGGTGCCCAGAAACACCTCAAAAGATATACCAGCTCTCAGGACAGAAGAAGCCTTCAATGTAGGAGCCTTGAACTGAATGATGAGCTGGGTTACCTTTCAGGAAGCATTTACACATGCATCTTTAACGTGAACCCATATGTTGCTCTGAGGTAGGTGGGCCATGCATTATTCCTGTTAATGAGCAGATTGAAGCTCAGAGAGGCTGAACTACAAAGCCAAAGGGCAACAGCTAATAGAGGGTGGATGTGGGTGCTCATCAAATCTCAGAGTACAAGTCTTTCACTTCTTTGGTTAGGTTTATTCTTAGGTATCTTATTATTTTGAGTGCAATCGCAAAGAGCATTATTTTCTTATCTTTTCTTTCTCCTGCATCATTTGTAGTGTATACAAATGCAACAGATTTCTGCACCTTGATATTGTACCCTGGGACTTTCCTGAATTCCTTGATCAGTTCTAGTAGTCATTTGCTGGGATCATCAGGGTTTTCTGTATAGAGTACCATGTCATCTGCAAATAGTGAAAATTTTACTTCTTCCTCATTTGGATACTTTTTATTTTGTTGTTGTTGTTGTTGTCTACTTGTGGGAGAGACATAGGGCAGTCAAGTCCCCAGAAAACCAGACTTGCCAGGCTTTTGACCAAACCCCCTCCGACCAAGCTTGGCACAAGGCAATCAAGTCATCTGCACAGAAGGGTGACCAGGAGCCTTAGGACCATGGGCCCTCCATCTCAGCTTTGTACAAGGCAAAGGAATCACCAAGACCCTGGGCCAAGTGCATGCCCACCAATGCAACAAAGAATAGTGCAACTGAATCCTTCAGAAAATCAGGCCTCCTGGGAGTCATGAGAATATGAAACCTCCAACCGAGCTCTGCACTGCCCAAATGAGGAACCTTGACACCAGGCTGAGGGAGAGTCCTCTGAAGAGGAGCCCTCCAACATAGCCAAGCACTGGGCACAAGAATCGCTTGGACACCAGGCTGAACACAAGCACGCTGAGATCATGAGGACACCATCCCTGCCAAGCACAGGGAAATCAGGTCCCCAGAACACCAGGAGCACTTAGGCTAGGAGCTCTCCAACACAGTCTGGCACGGGCAAATGAATCACCTGGACTCTAGACTGCAAAGGAGCCCTCAGAAGAAAAGCTATCCAACCCAGAAAAGTATAAGGCAATCAGGTTCTCAAATACAGGATTTTGCGGAGCCCTCTGAGCAAAACCCCTCCAACCAGACCTGGAGATGGACAAATATGTTATCTGGACAGTGGACCCAGCAGGAGCCTTAAGTCCAAAAGCTCCCCTACCCAACTCAGCACCAGAGAAAGGAGCCACCTGGAACCTAGGACAAAGAAGGGGAGTCTTCTACTGCTGTTGAGAAAATGGCAACGAATTCCCCAGAACACCAGGCCCAATAGATGCCCTGAGACTGACACCAACAAGCTAGTTGCACACTGGGCAAAGGAGTGCCCTCGACACTGGGCTGAGTGGGAGTCCTCTCTCTGGGAGCTCTTCAGCCCAAGAAAGCAGAGGGCAATTGAGTCCTCACAACACTGGGACAAACAGGAACCTTCAGACACTCCAACTCAGGTTGGCAGTGGGCAAAGGACTCACTTGGACAACAGGATGACTGGATTCCCTCCAAGTGGGGCCCTTCAACTGAGGAGACAGCTGGCAACTGAGTCGCAAGAACACCAGGCCCACTGGGAGATCTGGGTCGCCAAGCCTTCTGATTCAACTTGACACTGTGTCGAGTCTCTCGGACATCAGGCTGAGCAGGAGACCTCTGACCCAAAACCCTCCACCCCATAGAGCACAGGACAATTGCGTCCCCAGAACACAGGTTGGCTGGGAGCCCTCTGGTCACGACTCCTCCATCTCAGCTCTGCACTGGGCCAAGAAGTCCCTAGAACACTAAACTGACTGGAAGCCCTTTAACTAAGGCGACCCCAGGACAAGTGAGTCAACAGTGCCCTGGGATAGACTTCAGCTTAAGGTCATTGTGGCTTGTCACCTGGGTAGCCCTCGTCTTTTTGGGAATTCCCCTCAAGAGGAAAGGATACCAAGCCAAAAAGCGGAGTCAAACCAAAAGTTTGGAGAGTTTGAAATAGAACTCATAGCAGGATATGAGGTGGGGGGTTGAAACAGAACTCATATCAGGAGACGAGATGGGGACTGGAGGGAATTCTAGAAGAGACCCCAGGCCCTGAATACAGAGAACTCATTGGCAAAGGTCCTCCAGATGAAGGAGAGGTGCTCCATCCTGGGAGGAGTGGTGGAGACCATAGGAAAACAAATCAAGCCTTGGGGTGAGAAGCAGGCTCAGGTCTATGAGGTAGAGAGATTTTTTTGGGTACATCAAGGACTTGCTGGAAGCTTTTGCCTCCCAGGCAACGGCATCTAAGTGGTGATGTCCCTGCACACTCCCATCCAAGATGCCATAAATGCGGAGCTTGGAAAAGTTTGGTCATCTCCAGGAGTGAGAGTTTTAATATTTTTCAGAGGCCTAAATAACTTAAAAACATTATTTCAGAATAAGTACAGGAAACAACCCCTGGGTGACTGTGATGTATAGCCTGGGTTACTCTCACTAATGTGCCTTGTAAGTCATCACTTTCTCCAGTTGGTGGGCAGTGGCCTCCACAGCTCTGAGAAAGTGTCAGTGAATTATGCAGAGCTGACCCTGAACACATCCTTCCTCTCCCCATCAACACTTTTAGACATCCTGGTTTCTGGAAATCAAGGTCAGCTGCTGAGGTCATCCGCATTCTGAAGGAAGGAAAAAATAAGCTGTAATGTCCATATGTAGGTATTTCTGCAAAAATGATTTTTGTCCCTAGCCCCATCACACATGCTGTGGCAAATTTGTGTTTGGGCCCTGGCATAAAGTTTCCAAACTCTGGTCACCAGAACTACTATTTTCTGACTGCATGTCCCTGTGTGATGCAGACCTCTGAAGAGTAAATGTGACAAGATGAGGGAACCAGGCTGGAGGGAGGCCAGAAGCAGGGGACAATTCCCTGCCTCTGGATGATTTCCTCCTGTGGGCGAGGTAGGTATAGACTGGAGTAAGGAGCCTGGAGTTTGGGCTCTCTGCTCTGAGCCACAGAAGCACTGCAGAAGTTGGGGGAGACACAGATTACTACTTGCTGCTCCATGTGGGGGGTGGATGGACAGAGTAAAAAAGAGAAGGAGACAGGTAGGAACAGGTGAATATGGAATACTCGGGTGTCTGTGGATATGGAGGAAGGTGTCTACCTCTAATAGGCAGAGCTGAGATTCTGCCATGCATTGGACAGAAGGAAGGAGGAGAGTAAGGTTCCAGGTTTGTCTTCTCCCTAGAGATTGTCCCCTTACCTCAAGGTAGGATGTGGGAGCTCAAGTGCCTTGTGGATATCAATGAGCTGGGGTCTGCCTGTGGCTGTAGTGGAGGTGGAGGAGAGCCTAGAGCCATGGTTCCTTGGGGGAGCTCAAGGCACTCTGCTCATAGCACCAGGGCATAACCTGATTAGAGCCATGAAAAAGCTGTCTTTTAGGGAAGGTCAAAATGAGGGGGACTTGGGATGATACAGGTTAGTATCTCTAAGATGGATGGTGTCTGAACTTATAGGAGGGCTGCTGCTTTCAGGAGCCAGTGGGGAGGCTGGTGCAGTCCGGGTCACTTGGATTTGAGGGGGAAGTGGATCACAGTGTGATCCCAGAGCTGCTAACCTCTAGTGGCCACCTGCTCAGACCCCACTTACCAGACACATATTTCTGGACACAGCAGTATCTTGGAGGTGCTGGGACCCCACTTTGGGGTGTGTAGCAGAGCAATTCACTCCTTGAGCCACCATTTCTTCACCTGTAAAATGCCGGCAACTTTGGGGGGTGGCTGTGTGAGCAGGATGCAGGAGACGGCAGGGTTGGGGAGGGGATCTCTAAGGCCAGGGGACGGATGCTGTCCAGAGGAGGGAGGACAGGCTGTGAGCCAGGTCCTTGCCCCGTCAGTTCCTTCCCAAACTCAGAACAGCAGATTCAGGAGAGCAGTCTGTGTCCTGCCTCTGTCCTGTCCCACACCCGGCCTTCTCTGCCCCTTAGGTACAGCACATCACAGCCCAGCACCTGCCCAGTCACAGACCAGCACCAGGTTCCTCCTGCCTCCTACACTGCTGCTTGACACCCACACATCGGGGTTCTGGGGAAGCTTGGAGTTTCCAGGAGCCATGGTGGGACTGATAGCTTTAGGGAACTATGCTGAGGTGTGTTGACAGGTAGAGCGATCCTATAGGTAGGGAGGGATTTAGGTCCATTTAGAGATTCAGATAGTACAGAAATGTCCCATCACAGAGGCACTCTTGGCTCATTTTGCCCCAAGGTAACATCCTACATCACTGCAGAACACTATTCGCACCAGGAAACTGACAGTGTGGTATGATGGACATGTCTAGGTCTGTCACTTTGTCATGGATATTTACAGATTCAACAGCACAATCCAGGTATGGAACTACTCTGTCAGCACAAAGATCTCCTTCATGCTACCCATCCCTGCCCATGGCATTCACCCCTGTGTTTTACATTTTGGTTATATTGGCATTTTGTTACATGAGGGAACTCCTACAGCTGTGACCGGAGATGTTGTTTGGTTTCATTCGGGATAATACGCCTGGAATCCATTCACGTTTTGTGTTATCCTAACTTTATGACTTTTTATCACTGATTTGGGCTCCCTAGTTTGGAAATGCCACAGTTTGTTCATCTGCTCCCCTTTTGAGGGATATTTTTGTTTCCGGGATTTAGAGACTACAAATAATCCCACAGTGAGTATTTGGCATATTGTTTTGTGGGATCTTAAATTTTCATTCTCGAGGATAAAGGTCCAGGACAGTGATTCCTGGGTTGTCGCATTTATGTTTTGCTTTTGCATAACCAGTCAAACTGTCTTACCAGAGTGACTGTTCCATTTACATTCCCACCAGCAATGTAGGAGATCTGGTTCTTTGCAACATTTGATGTTTTTACTCTGTTTTATATTAACGAGGTTTCCTAACAGTGTAGGTAATAGTGATTACTCAATCAGGTTTTCCTTTACATTTCCCTCATGGCAAATAATGTATAGCTTTTCTTGTGCTTATTTGCCATCTTCATGTTTTCTTTACTGAAATGTCTGTTCATGACTTTTCCCATTTGCTATTTGGATAGTTTTTTTTTCTCTCCCCCGGTTTTGTTTTAATTTTTCATATGTTATACATAGAAGTTCTTTGTCAGATAATTGGTTTGAAAATATATTCACCTAGTCTATAGCTTGTCTTTTCATCCTCCTAACAAGATCTTTACAACAACAGAAGGTTTTAATCTTGATAAAGTCCAGTGTTATACCTTATGAATCCTCCTTTCTTGTCTTGTGTAAAAGTGCACCAAATGCTAAGTTTAGAAAATGGCTAAACATCCGTAATGTATTTTCTCACAATTCTCCTGGGTAGAAGTCCAACATAAGGCACCAATGTGGTCAGGTTCTGAGGAAGCCCATCCTCCTGGAGGTTTGTTGATAACTACCTTCTGGCTTTGTGGTCACATAACCTTTCTTTGTAGGTGTGCATGGAGAGTGCAAGCTCTCTGTGTCTCTTCTCATAAGCATGCTAACCCCATCATGAGAGTCCTAACCTTGTGACCTAACTCAACCTATGTTCCTCCCAAGATGCCAGGTCCAGTTTCATAGGGGTTAGAACTGAAACATGTGAATGGGATGGGGGACTGAATTTAGTCTATACCATGTGCCTTGATGACTGTCTTGGGTTCCCTCTGTTTGGGTTTTGTTCATTTTCTTAAATTTTAGGCTCATGTCCTTTGTCAACTTTGGGAGATGATCAGCCATGTTTTCTCAAAATATTCTTCTTTTTTTCCTTTATGTTTCTTTCAAATACGTTTTAATCCCTACTTTTCTTTTTTGCTCATTCTGGGATTCTTGTGACATGAATAGATTTTTGTTTTTGTAGATTATTTTCTTCTCTCCATTGTTCATATGAGATACTTTATGTTGTTCTACCTTCAAGGTACTGACTCTTTCCTCTGTTATCTACATTGTCCTACTGAGCCAATTTACTGCGTTGCAAAAAATTTAGTTATATTTTTTCAGTTCTAATTGTTAATTACATTCTTTTTTATATCTTTCTGTCCTGAGACTTACTTTCATTTGATTCCATCACAACTGCAATAGCTTGTGGAAGCATTTTTATAATGGTTCCTTTCAAACCCATTGGAAATCCCAACATCTAGGTCATTATTGATCTTAGCGATCTTTGGATTGTGTGGCATGGTCAAGATGACATTTTTCTGGACTTTGGCATGGTGAATGTTCTTGATTATCCATCTTGCCTATTTGAGGTCTTATGTCATGTGACTCTGGATCGTCTTCATTCTGGTGTATGAGCAGGTGGTGGGTCTACAAGAGCGTGGCTAGTATGAGAAGCCCCAGTTATGTGCCCAAACTAGAAGAAGCAAACTGAAGTCTGGCCAACACAGCCGTGAGGTTCCAGTGCACCTGTGGGGAATGTCACATCTTCCTGTCATTCTTGCCAGAAGCCAGAGATGAGGGCACATGACAGCTAAAAACATGTGTGCTGAATTTATTTCTGTGCATGGATGAGGCCTTTGTAAGGGCCAGAAGTCTAGTTGGGAGGGGAAGATTTTAGGAAAAGTGTGTTCTGTGTAAATGGACATCATTTGAGAACTTTTGTTTATGTTGGTGGAAGAAGGGTGGGCTTACTGAGATGGCTGGTACTGCTGTGGGCTTGCTCAAAACTCAAGTCAAGGTGGCCCCTTCTACTAGTGCCCTCACCCTAGATATCGTCCTCCCAGGACCTGCTGAGGGAGCCCAGGCCACATAGAAAAGGTGAGCCCCGAGCTGGTGGGCTGACTAGTGTGAAATTAGACGCAAGTTTCCCTCCCTACTCACTTTTGCAAATGCCAGCTTGGGAATGAACTTTACCCTCTTCCAAACCATCACAGTGGAGTCACAAAGGGAGCATAGCCTGGTAGCTCACCTGCAAGCCCCAATGGCCAGTCTCTCCCTCTCTCTACATCAGCCTGGGGCAGGTGTGGGGTCCTCTCACATCCACCCTGGCACTCCCTAGGGGAGGCAGACCACTCACCACTGAACACAGGGCCAGGGTTCTCATGAAGGGTTCTCCCTTCGGGCATACCCCCAGGACCATTCCCAGCCCTGATCCAGCCTTCTCTGGGCTGCAGTCCCCAGGTGCTTGCTTCCTGACTGGCAACCTCTTGCTCTGTTTAGCCAAAGCGAGCCTCTCCTCTTGCACTGGGGAACACACATCACACAGAACTGCTGGAGTATGGTGACTTTTCAGACCACCGCAATAAGACAGGATGAAGAGAATATCCTTGAGCCCCCCAAAGTACTGATCAGGCATTCCAAAGCAACTGTTTCTTCCAGAACAGCTCTCTCTACAGTCCATCATGACTGAAACCTCAGATGGGGGAACCCATTCATTCAGGGCAAGTTAACACATCTCTTTGGGAAATTCTGTTGCCAAAATTTACCCTGAACATTTCCTTCAAGATGTGGGTTTCCTACCTCACACCCGTCAGAATGGCTAAAATTAACAAGTCAGGGAACAACAGATGTTGGCGGGGATGTGGAGAAAGGGGAAGCCTCCTACACTGTTGGTGGGAATGCAAGCTGGTGCAACCACTCTGGAAAACAGTATGGAGGTTCCTCAAACAGTTGAAATTAGAGCTACCGTTCGATCCAGCAATTGCACTACTGGGTATTTACCCCAAAGATACAAATGTAGGGACCCGAAGGGGTACGTGTACCCCAATGTTTATAGCAGCAATGTCCACAATAGCCAAACTGTGGAAAGAGCCAAGATGCCCATCGACAGATGAATGGATAAAGAAGAAGTGGTATATATACACAATGGAATATTATGCAGCCATCAAAAGGAATGAGATCTTGCCATTTGCAACGACGTGGATGGAACTGGAGGGTGTTATGCTGAGTGAAATAAGTCAATCAGAGAAAGACATGTATCACATGACCTCACTGATATGAGGAATTCTTAATCTCAGGAAACAAACTGAGTGTTACTGGAGTGGTTGGGGGTGGGAGGGATGGGATGGCTGGGTGATAGACATTGGGGAGGGTATGTGCTACGGTGAGCGCTGTGAATTGTGCAAGACTGTTGAATCACAGATCTGTACTTCTGAAACAAATAACGCAACATATTTTAAGAAAAAAGGAAAAGAAGAAGATAACAGGAGAGGAAGAAAAGGGGAGTATGTCAGAGGGGGAGACGAACCATGAGAGATGATGGACTCTGAAAAACAAACTGAGGGTTCTAGAGGGTAGGGGGGTGGGGGGATGGGTTAGCCTGGTGATGGGTATTGAGGAGGGCACATTTTGCATGGTGCACTGGGTGTTATGAACAAACAATGAATCATGGAACACTGCATCAAAAACTAATGATGTAATATATGGTGATTAACATAACAATAAAAAAATTAAAAAAAA